>NC_069499.1:224072401-224372401 GCF_027579735.1 Bombina bombina
CTGACCTTTCCTAGGACCAGAGTAGTGGGGAAATAAACTGGTTTGTAAAAGTTTGTCTAAAGTCTTTAGTAACAATCACAAAGAAGGCAGGATCCAGCTTTAGTGTATAATAAAATCCAATTTTATTAGGTTTGATTAAAACGCCAAACAGGCTATAGAAACAGCACAAACAGAGTTGGTGTTTGAGCGTGACACCAGGGCTTACATGTTTCGGCACGCAGCCGTAATCATAGCCATGCTTTGTGATTGTTCGTATCCACACCAGCTTGGGATCCGCTTTAGCCCCTGTTCACCTGTATCCTGTTGTAAACCCGGGTGAAGACAGAGAGCACCGCCCCCCGACCGGAGAATCCTGTGACGTCAAGATCGACGCTGAAAGTCCGCATGGCAAGCCAGAAGCGCTGCTGGAGTCTCATGTGAGTGCCGTTGACTTGGAGCTATTAGCCCACCGACAAGGTTTCGGTCTGACCACGTAGGTCCCCCGGCATATCCAGAGCATCTTTATGGTAAAGATTATACAGCCAAGTCGCAACTACAGGGGCGGCAGAGCTCATTTGGGGTAAGTCCCGGGAACAACGAAATAGACTGTTGCATATGTTTGTTTGCAGTGGAGTTGCATATTTGAAGAGCATTTCTCATCCTTTCACATTTCTCATAAAGTCTTTAGTAGCCTGAATATAGAACTTTAAAGCCCTGACAACATTTACATCTTTCCTTTGGAATAGAAGGCTTTGGACACAAAGAAAGAACAACTATTTCCTAATTAATATTTCTGAAGATACCAACTTCGGGAGAAAATCATATTTAGTCCACTGGAAGAAAATAATCTTCCAGGACAACAGTATAAAGTCTAAAATATGCATAGGTTAAAAAGGAGAACCTTGCAGAACAGAGATAACTACATTCAGGTTCCAAGGAGGAGAAATTGGTCTAACAACAGTACAAAATCTCACCAGGGCTAGAACAGAAGTTTGAATATCTGATAACTTAGTCAACCTTTTGTGAAACAAAACATTTAATAAGATATCTGACCCTTTAGAGAACTAGTCTATGGCCCTTATCTAGTCCATCCTCAAGGAACTGAATTATTCTGTGAATTTTCTAAGAAAAAACCTCAAGAACAACACCAAAGAAAGTAAACTGACCCCTGATCTTGAGGTCTAAGCATTTAACCTTCACGCTGTCAAATTCAGCAAACTGAGATCTGGGTAAAACAGAGGTCCTTGAGACAGAAAATACTTCCTTAGGGGAAGGATCCATGTATGAAGAGAATACATCTGAATTAGGTCTGAATACCAAGTTCTGCAGGCCAACCTATGAGAATTACTGAAGCTGAATCCTCTTTGATTCTTGCAATAACTCTTGAAAGAAGAACAAATTGTGAAAACAGGAACGCTAAATAAAATATTCAGGGGCAAACTAAGGCATCTATTAAAGAGCTTTGGGGTCTCTAAATCTTGAACAATATGCTTGAAGCTGTTATCCAGTTTGTACATCATTAGAACCCATCACATCATGGTAGAACCCAATTTAGAATAAGCTGATCGAATTTGTCTTGAGGAAGAACCCATTCTCCTGACTGAACAGATCAAGTTAGTCTGCTTCCCAATTCTTCATCCTTGAATATGAAGCTGAGAACAGTTTTCCTTCTCTATTTATAACAGACAGAGACATTTCATGCATGGTGAGGGAAATTCAAGTCCCCCCTTGATAGCTGATTTAAACAACTGCTGTAAAGATGTGTGATCAGAAATGGAGTTCAGACTTGACTGAGAATGGACCATGGCCTGAAGATCCCTAAGAAACGCTCAGAGCTCCAGAATGTTAAGTGGCAACCTCACTTACAAAGAGTATTAAACTTCTTGCATCCCTCGAGACCTCCAGATGGTGCCCAGCCCAGCGAGTGCTGATGTGAGCACTGAAAACAAAGAAAGGAAAAAAAGGATTAATAAATGCTATAGAGCAGGGAAACAAAGTACCTTTCAGATAGCCATAAGAAAAATAGGAACCTGGCAAGACACTGTAAAAGCTGCCTGAGCATTAGGTCTTACCTTCCCATTTGCTAGTAGACTCACAAATGAGGGAAATACCAAGCATAACACCTTATCAAACCTGCACCTGAGAATAAGTCTGTGATTCCTGGTTTGCAAGAGGGCTGAGGAACTTGCATCAGATACTTTCTGTACAACAAAAAAATATGTTAAAACAAACAAATAAAAGATAACAGTAAAGAGGAAACAGGATCCCCAGGTTTAATCAAACTCTAGATTCCTTATTTGTGAAACTAGGTATGTTAACACTAAGCTTGACATAGATAGGGTGTATTGAGACTAGCAATGCGTTTTGATGCAAGTACTAAAATATTTTCATAGATCCGTGTTTGCATGTAGCTAAACATACAATTTAGTAACTGACATAAATTAAATTAGCATGGTTTGTCAAAAACAGACTCTATTCTACTCTCAATAATGAGATTAGTCAAAGTACATGAAAATATTAAAGTCGGTAGTAATCGGATCACAAACCATACATAAAAGTACAAGTGTTGGTAAATTTTATGCATAAAAACATTTGTACTGGTAACACAAAACTATATAATACAAAACATGTCTGCATGACGATTACATTCTCAGATTTGGTACATATATGCATGCCCCATTGCACTTACCTGAATTAAAATACTGACTAATGGCTAGATTATGAGTTTTGCGTTATGAGGGGTGCGTTGGTAACTTGCACGTTAGTCTCACCGCTCACTTACCTGCAGCGCTGGTATTACAGGTTTTTACAAACCCAGCGTCAAAAGGCAAGAAGTGAGCATAGAGAAAACTTGTGCTCCATACCGCACTCCAATACCAGCGCTGCTTAAGTGAGCGGTGAGCTGGTTATACGTGCTCGTGCATGATTTCCCCATAGACATCAATGGAGAGAGCTGGCTGAGAAAAAGTCTGCAAAAAAGCAGCGTATAACTCAGCAACGCAGCCCCATTGATTCCTATGGGGAAACTAAATTTATGTTTACACCTAACACCCTAACATAAACCCCGAGTCTAGACACCCCTAATCTTAAACTTATTAACCTCTAATCTGCCACCCCCGACATCGCAGACAACTACATTATACTTATTAACCCCTAATCTGCCGCTCCGGACATCGCCGTCACCTACATTATACTTATGAACCCCTAATCTGCTGCCCACAACATCGCCGACACCTACATAATGTTATTAACCCCTAATCTGCCACCCCCAATGTCACTGCCACTATAATAAACATATTAACCCCTAAACCGCTGCACTCCCGCATCGCAAACACTAGTTAAATATTATTAACCCCTAATCTGCCATCCCTAACATTGCCGCCACCTATCTACATTTATGAACCCCTAATCTGTCACCCCCAATGTCGCCACCACTATATTATATTTATTAACCCCTAAATCTATGTCTAACCCTAACACCCCCTAACAAATATAATTTAAATAAATCTAAATACAAATTACTATCATTACCTAAATTATTCCTATTTAAAACTAAATACTTACCTATAAAATAAACCCTAAGCTAGCTACAATATAACTAATAGTTACATTGTATCTATCTTAGGGTTTATTTTTATTTTACAGGCAAGTTTGTATTTATTTTAACTAGGCAGAACAGTTACTAAATAGTTATTAACTATTTAATAACTACCTAGCTAAAATAAATACAAATTGACCTGTAAAATAAAACCTAACCTGAGTTACACTAACACCTAACACTACACTAAATTAAATAAATTACCTAAATTAAATACAATTAACTAAATGAAATTAAATTAGGTAAATTACAAATAAAACCCCCCCACTAAATTACAGAAAATAAAAAACAAATTACAAGATCTTTAAACTAATTACACCTAATCTAATAGCCCTATCAAAATAAAAAAAGCCCCCCCCCCATAAAAAAACCTAGCCTAAACTAAACTACCAATAGCCCTTAAAAGGGTCTTTTGCGGGGCATTGCTAAAAAGAAATCATCTCTTTCACCTGTAAAAAAAATACAAACAACCCCCCAACAGTAAAACCAACCACCCACACAACCAACCCCCAAAATAAAACCCTTACTAGAAAAACCTAAGCAAGATGTCGTCAACAAAACCGGCAGAAGTGGTCCTCCAGACGGGCAGAAGTGGTCCTCCAGACAGGCAGAAGTGGTCCTCCAGAAGTCTTCATCCAGACGGCATCTTCTATCTTTATCCTACCGATGCGGAGCGGCCCCATCTTCAAGACATCCTGCGCAGAGCATCCTCTTCCAACTACGTCTTCTTGCTGAATGAAAGTACCTTTAAGTGACGTCATCCAAGATGGCGTCCCTTAGATTCTGATTGGCTGATAGAATTCTATCGGCCAATCAGAATTAAGGATGAAAAAATCCTATTGGCTGATGCAATCAGCCAATAGGATTGAAGTTCAATCCTATTGACTGATCCAATCAGCCAATAGGATTGAACTTGCATTCTATTGGCTGATTGGAGCATCAGCCAATAGAATTTTTTCATTCTTAATTCCGATTGGCTGATAGAATTCTATCAGTCAATCGGAATCTAAGGGACGCCATCTTGGATGACGTCACTTAAAGGTACCTTCATTCAGCAAGAAGTCATTGGAAGAGGATGCTCCGCGCCGGATGTCTTGAAGATGGAGCCGCCCGGCGTCGGAAGGATGAATATAGAAGATTCCGTCTGGATGAGGACTTCTGCCCATCTGGAGGACCACTTCTGCCTGTCTGGAGGACCACTTCTGCTGGCTTTGTTGAGGACATCTTGTCGCTTGGATGAAGGCTTCTCCCGGTAAGTGAATCTTCGGGGGTTAGTGTTAGGATTTTTTAAGGGTGTATAGGGTGGGTTTTATTTTTAGGTTAGGGCTTTGGGCTGCAATAGAGCTAAATGCCCTTTTAAGGGCAATGCCCATCCAAATACCATTTTCAGGGCAATGGGTAGCTTAGGTTTTTTTAGTTAGGGTTTTATTTGGGGGGTTGGTTGTGTGGGTGGTGGGTTTTACTGTTGGAGGGGGTTGTTTGTATTTTTTTTACAGGTGAAAGAGTTGATTTCTTTGGGGCAATGCCCCACAAAAGGCCCTTTTAAGGGCTATTGGTAGTTTAGGTTAGGCTAGGTTTTTTTTTTTATTTTGAGTGGGCTTTTTTATTTTGATAGGGCTATTAGATTAGGTGTAATTAGTTTAAAGATCTTGTAATTTGTTTTTTATTTTCTGTAATTTAGTGGTTTTTTTTGTAATTTAGCTAATTTAATTTAGTTAATTGTATTTAATTTAGCTAATTTATTTAATTGTAGTGTAGTGTTAGGTGTTAGTGTAACTATTTTACAGGTATTATTTTACAGGTAAATTTGTATTTATTTTAGCTAGGTAGTTATTAAATAGTTAATAACTACTTAATAACTATTCTACCTAGTTAAAATAAATACAAACTTGCCTGTAAAATAAAAATAAACACTAAGCAAGCTACAATGTAACTATTAGTTATATTGTAGCTAGCTTAGGGTTTATTTTACAGGTAAGTATTTAGTTTTAAATAGGAATAATTTAGTTAATGATAGTAATTTTATTTAGATATATTTAAATTATATTTGTTAGGGGCTGTTAGGGTTAGACTTAGGTTCAGGGGTTAATAAATATAGTATAGTGGCGGCGATGTTGGGGCGGCAGAATAGGGGTTAATAAATGTAGGTAGGTGGCTGCAATGTTATGGGCGGCAGATTAGGGGGTAAATAATATTTCACTAGTGTTTGCGAGGCGGGAGTGCGGCGGTTTAGGGGTTAATATTTTTATTATAGTGTTTGTGATGTGGGAGGGCCTCGGTTTAGGGGTTAATAGGTAGTTTATGGGTGTTAGTGTACTTTTTAGCACTTTAGTTATGAGTTTTATGCTACAGCTTTGTAGCGTAAAACTCATAACTACTAACTTTAAAATTCATTAGGAATCTTGCGGGATAGGCTGTAACGCTCACTTTTTGGCCTCCCAGGACAAACTTGTAATATCATCGCTATGGAAGTCCCATTGAAAAAACACTATACGCAATTTGCGTAAGATGGTTTGCGGTAAGGCCAAAAAAGTGGGTGGTGCCCCTAAACCTGCAAGACTCGTAATAGCAGCGGGCATAACAAAGCAGCGTTAGGACCTGTTAACGCTGCTTTTTCACCTTACCGCAAAACTCGTAATCTAGCCGTATGTTTTTATGTACAATATCATTCAGGCACTAAATATATATATATATATATATATATATATATATATATATATATATAGTCTTTATAGCATGGCCTAGTACTCACGGTAACCATTGAACCACTTTGGTACACATCAAAGAGATCCTGCATAATTCACAGATCCAACATATCGCAAAAAGGAAGGCACTCGCCGGGTTTAATAAGGATAAAGTTTTATTCCTTATGAAGCAATGAAGTAACGTTTCGGAGTTTTTAAACTGACAACAAGAATCAATGCTATACACAGCCTTAAATACCACTTCACCATAATCACCTAGTGCAGGTGTTGCAAAACACTTAGCACGCATCATCAGACAGTGCCCGTATCTTAGCAACCAACAACAAACAACCTTAAGTGAACACCTTTCACTACAACTAATAATGAACGTGTAAAACTAACTTATTTAAAAACAATTGAATTGCTGCAATATTACACCTATTAGCGCTAATAAGGTAACTAAATACAATAATATATGTCTCGAGCACAGCAATTTCTACAGTACTTTGTATACTAAACTGCATTACTAACTCAGGACTAATATGTACAGGATATAACCTCCATAATATACCGAAAACATCCACACATTTCCTAAGTCCAGTATTCTAATTTCTAGAAACAGATACATACGGCACTCAAAGGATTGCTAATCTCGGCTGTCCTGCATCAAAGGATGACATGAAATCTCTTTGTCATGCCAAACCTCAGTCCCACAGCCTTAACTCATCCCGGCATCATACATGTAACAAAACAAACAGAAAACTACCTGACAATACAACAAATCATAAACCAGACTAAAAACATACAAATAAACAAACCACAAAAAAACAAAAAAACAATAATAAAAAAAAAAACAACGAAAGACAGCCACAAAAAAGGACACACAAAGAACAAAGTCAAAAATCAAAAATATCAACAAAAAATAAAACACCATGAAAGACATCACATAAACCAGACTAAAAACATAAAATAAACAAAAAGCAATAAAAATAAAAAACAAACCAACGAAAGACAACCACAAAAAGGACACACAAAGAACAAAGTCAAAAATAAAAAAATCATAAAAATCACATCACCAAACATAAACATAAAATACAGATAAAAGATAGTGGGTATAACTATCTCATGCAGAGATTATAGGAAACTATGCCACTCAAGTTTAGTGTTCAGTCCTTTAGGGATTATAGTGGATTATAGTGTCCAGCTCGTAGGTCCACCTTGTCTCTCTTTGGAGTAACAATCTGTTCCTGTCGCCACCTCTGCTCATCTCAGGAATATGATCAATTATCGTGTATCGCAGGTCAGCCACACTATGCCCTTGTTGTTGGAAGTGCCTAGCCACTGGTTGATTTGATTCTCCATTTTTGATGGCTTGTCTAATGGCGCTCCTATGGTTAGCCATCCTAACCCTCAGGTTGTCCCAGGTCTTACCTACATATAATAGGCTGCAAGGACAGTGGAGCATATAGACTATATAAGGGGTCGTGCAGGTCACCCTGTGTTTATGAAAATATTTTCTTATTATACCTTGGTTGGTTAAAGTATTTCCCTACTGACATCCTATTGCAGGTGGTACAACCGCTACACTTAAAACATCCTGGTTTCAGTGCCTGTCTGCTTAGCCAGTTTTTAGAATAACAGTGTGTAGGGTCTGTCAATTGCAGATTGTCCTTAAGGGATTTACCTTTTTTGTACCCTATTCTCTGTGCCATCATATCCTTAAAGTGGAGTACATCATCACTCTGCAGGATTTCCCAATTTCGTCTCAAGATCTGATTAAATCTGTTCTTATCCGCTGCATAGGTAGTTGTAAATGTCAGCCTTTTCTTACTGTCAACATTTCTACGACTAGTACTCATCCTTTGTATTGCTTGTAACTGCTCATTAAGGGCTTTCTTCTTATAACCTCTCTCGATGAAATTCCATTTCATCTCCTTGAGCTGAACGCTGGCATTCTCCTCCCGAATGTTATTTCTTTTAACCTGCATAAATTGCGATTTAGGGAGTGCCTTTTTAAGCGCAGGTGGGTGACAGCTAGATGCTTCAAGCAATGAGTTTCTGTCTGTTGGCTTCTTGTATAGAGTGGTCTGCAAGATACCATCCTCTTTATATATCCTCAGATCCAGAAACTCTATGGTTTCCCTGTTCCAGCTCATCTTGAACTTTAAGGATCGATGTACTAGGTTCAACGCATCAAACCACTCCTGAAGCAATTCAGCGTCTCCCCTCCATATAACGAAGAGGTCATCTATATATCTTCTGTAAGTTAAGACATTAGGATTTCTGAAGATATGGTTATTATTGCTCTCAAATTCATCCATAAAGAGGTTCGCATATGATAGGGCCACATTTGACCCCATCGCTGTTCCTGTCAACTGTAAATAATATGTTCGCTCGAAGCGGAAGAAATTCATTTTAAGACAGCTTTCCAAAAGCTCAATTATGAACCCAATTGGGGGTCCCACATAGGGGTATTTCAGAAGATGTCTCTTAATGGACTCTATACCTTCCCCATGTGGGATGACCGTATAAAGTCTTGTAACGTCCAATGTTACAAGTATATCCTCATCCCTCACTGGTCCTATATTTTTCAGCAATTTAATGACATCGCTTGAGTCCTTCAGGTAACTCGACATGTGTTGCACTATTGGTTATAGTATACTATCCACGTATACTGCCAGTGGTTGAAGGAGTGAGTCTGTTGCAGCAACTATTGGTCGTCCCGGTGGTTCACTTGGATTCTTATGGATCTTGGGAAGTGTGTAAAAAATGGGAACCTTCGGATAATCCTTAGTAAGGAATTCAAATGTATGTTTATCAATCCACTCCATAGCAAATGCCTCTTTTAATAGGTCATCAATCCGTTCCTTGAACTTAGTAGTAGGGTTGCTGGGTAGTGTCCAATAGGTATCTTTTTCATTGAGCTGTTGTAATATTTCTTTCAGATAATATTCATAGTCCAGAACAACCACAGCACCACCCTTGTCAGCCCTTCTTATGACAATCGATTCATCTTTAGTTAAACCCTTTAGTGCCTCCTTCTCACTTCTGGTTAAATTAAACCGTACTTCCTGTTGTTGGGTATGTATTGAATACTTAAAGTCTTTTTCAAGCTTATTAGTGAAAGTCTTAATGGTGCTATTCTGGCTATTTGGGTCAAATGTGCTCTTTCTTTTGAATTGACAAGAATCCCCACTAGTGGATCCAAAGTATTCATGCAGCTTGAGTGTCCTTTGGAAACGCAATATATCTATATGCAAGTCAAATTCATCTGTAAGATCTGTTGGCACATATGAAAAACCTTTTTGTAACAGCTTCTCCTCATCCAGTGTCAAAACCCTACTACTGATGTTAATCACTATGCTGTCTCCTTTCATCTTCTCCTCTGACGCGGTGGTCTGCCTCTTATACTGACTTCTCCGCGGGTGCGGGCGCCTCCCCCGTTTTTTGAACGGGTTATCACCCCTCTCTCTTCATATGCAGCACTGTTAGTCTGGATGCCCTGAGTGTTATCAGAGTCAGTACCCGATCCTGAGGAGTCCACAGTAGTTAAACTCTGGGGTCTCCTAGCTCTATACCGCCTAGGGCAATACTCTCTCCACCTCTGTCTTTCCTCAGGTTTCAACAACCATTTATAGACACGTTTTTCCCGGTAGTCTTCTAATACAGCTTCAAATTTCCTATTTTTAAAGTCAGTTAATTCCTTCTGATATTGATCAAGCTGCGCCTTAATTTTGTTTTCCCAATCACTTTCACCTTTCTCAACTAGTGTTGGTACATTCTCCTCCTTATATATTAATCTATTTCAATCTTGCTAATAGTAAGTAATCTCCTTACTTCCTGTATCACCAATAAGATAAGATCTAAGGAGCACTTATTCAATATATGACACCATTTCTCACAAAACAGAGGGTTATTTTTGCCAATGGTCGGTACAATTCTCACTCTGAAGCCCTTTGGGATGTAATGTTTACAGTAATATTCAGAAAGATATTTCCCATGCAATTCTAGATCTTTATCCTTCTTTAATAACTTTAGTAGGTGTAATAAAATATGAGTAGCAGGTTTATCTTGTAAATCTGTATCAAATGACTCAAACAATATATTAGCTGCGTCCTCATCAGAAAAATGAAACACTTTAGCTCCTGGGGTCGCAGTGTCTGTTAGTCTTTTATCGCTAGATTCTTCATCAAATACTAGCTCTGCTTGTGACATACTGTTATCAATATTCCAGCAATACAAAAAAAGGCAGAAAAGGTACTAAACTGTACTGTGCACTAAATGGCCGGGTACTGTAGGCAAATAAATCAATAGTCTTTATAGCATGGCCTAGTAATCACGGTAACCTTTGAACCACTTTGGTGCACATCAAAGAGATCCTGCACAATTCACAGATCCAACATATCGCAAAAAGGAAGGCACTCACCGGGTTTAATAAGGATAAAGTTTTATTCCTTATGAAGTAACGTTTCGGAGTTTTACCTCCGTTTTGAAACTGACAACAAGAATCAATGCTATACACAGCCTTAAATACCCCTTCAACATAATCACCTAGTGCAGGTGTTGCAAAACACTTAGCACGCATCATCAGACAGTGCCCGTATCTTAGCAACCAACAACAAACAACCTTAAGTGAACACCTTTCACTACAACTAATAATGAACGTGTAAAACTAACTTATTTAAAAACAATTGAATTGCTGCAATATTACACCTATTAGCGCTAATAAGGTAACTAAATACAATAATATATGTCTCGAGCACAGCAATTTCTACAGTACTTTGTATACTAAACTGCATTACTAACTCAGGACTAATATGTACAGGATATAACCTCCATAATATACCGAAAACATCCACACATTTCCTAAGTCCAGTATTCTAATTTCTAGAAACAGATACATACGGCACTCAAAGGATTGCTAATCTCGGCTGTCCTGCATCAAAGGATGACATGAAATCTCTTTGTCATGCCAAACCTCAGTCCCACAGCCTTAACTCATCCCGGCATCATACATGTAACAAAACAAACAGAAAACTACCTGACAATACAACAAATCATAAACCAGACTAAAAACATACAAATAAACAAACCACAAAAAAACAAAAAAACAATAAAAAAAAAACAACGAAAGACAGCCACAAAAAAGGACACACAAAGTACAAAGTCAAAAATCAAAAATATCAACAAAAAATAAAACACCATGAAAGACATCACATAAACCAGACTAAAAACATAAAATAAACAAAAAGCAATAAAAATAAAAAACAAACCAACGAAAGACAACCACAAAAAGGACACACAAAGAACAAAGTCAAAAATAAAAAAAATAATAAAAATCATAAAAGACAACACCTCACCAAATAAACATAAAATACAGATAAAAGATACTGGGTATAACTATCTCATGCAGAGATTATAGGAAACTATGCCACTCAAGTTTAGTATTCAGTCATTTAGGGATTATAGTGTCCAGCTCGTAGGTCCACCTTGTCTCTCTTTGGAGTAACAATCTGTTCCTGTCACCACCTCTGCTCATCTCAGGAATATGATCAATTATCGTGTATCGCAGCTCAGCCACACTATGCCCTTGTTGTTGGAAGTGCCTAGCCACTGGTTGATTTGATTCTCTATTTTTGATGGCTTATCTAATGGCGCTCCTATGGTTAGCCATCCTAACCCTCAGGTTGTCCCAGGTCTTACCTACATATAATAGGCTGCAAGGACAGTGGAGCATATACACTATATAAGGGGTCGTGCAGGTCACCCTGTGTTTATGAAAATATTTCTTATTATACCTTGGCTAAGCAGACAGGCACTGAAACCAGGATGTTTTAAGTGTAGCGGTTGTACCACCTGCAATGGGATGTCAGCAGGGAAATACTTTATACCACCCAAGGTATAATAAGAAATATTTTCATAAACACAGGGTGACCTTCACGACCCCTTATATAGTGTATATGCTCCACTGTCCTTGCAGCCTATTCTATGTAGGTAAGACCTGTACAATCGGTAAGTCCATAGATTCACAGGATAGTCCCTTATCAGTTGAGACAATGTCCCAATGATCTCGCAAAATCTTCGGCAGGACAACTTTATCTGGAGTGAACGTAGTTGTAAGTATCATCCGTTCTCTCTGTGGTGCCTCCGGTATAGATTTCTTTAATGCTTCCATCTGTGTGGTCCTGATGGCCTCAGTATAGGCTGATGTGAGGTGTTGATTCTTGTATCCACGTTGTTCAAACCTATTTCTCATCTCTTCCAGTTGCATTTGTTTATTAGCCTGTTCACTGTTGTTTCTTTCATTTAGTTTATTCAGCTTAGAAGCCTTACTACGAGAGTGTTTTAGTGATAGGAAACGCACTGAACTGAGCGCTTGATTTTGCTTATGGTTGCTTAGCAACCCTATATGAATAGTTGGTTTTTAAAGCGAACACCGACAGAGACGTTGACGTTAGTGAATTTGGATGAATTATCAGCCGGTCTTTGCTTATGGATATCTACTCTCAGTAATGACATTTGCAATGTGATTACCATTCACAGTGTGTTGGTTGCTAAGCAACTATGTGTAAACAATCCTAGGGCAGATTGAGTTCTTAGTGGAGCACATTGTGATTTGTGCTGCCCATATTTTCGGATTGGGATGTTTATACTGGTCATAGCATTAGCATAACCAAATATGTGAGATCTTTGTACCGCACTGATTTCTGCTGTAGCAGCGGCATACACATAGCCACAACATCGCATCCCTAAGGATTATATTACAATTAAGGCGCATTGAACATCACACAATACTCTATTCAAGTAACATACTATTAGTCTCTTATAACCTTATGATGACGCTATTTGTTGGTGTATGTAATATTGTTTGTAATATAGTTTTTAATTTTTCCTTGGTGACTTTTTGACCCTCTAGGGCCTCTGTAAGGTCTCTCGCGCATGCGCAGTTGCGCTGAAGGGATGCCACACGCACTAGCAGGATCAGTACCAGGTAAAGCACATAAATTGTTTGTTCACTTGTTGTTTTGTAAGGTCTGAGGACGGTGGCAACACCGAAAACGTTCACCTAAAGTAAAGTTTGGTGGTTAACACGGAGAGTGCCTTTCTTGCTTCATTTTTATATATATATATATATATATATATATATATATATATATATATATAGATAGATAGATAGATAGATAGATAGATAGATAGATAGATAGATAGATAGATAGATAGATAGATAGATAGATACAGCTACATAACTATTTGGATGGAACCCAGATATACTGCCCAAATACATTATTTGTATATACAACCTATAGGTTTAACTGAGAACTAAACAAAGTTCTTAATACAAATTTACATTAACTCTGAATGACTAAAAGGACTGCTGTCAATGTAAGAATATATGAGCAAACCATTGTTTTCAGTAAATTACTCAATCTGAAAAATAAATTGATTGTGTAGTAATCAAAGGGTATCTACATGTCAGTAAGAGTAAGTAGGGAGATCCCCAGATTTAAGTCAACTCTTATTTACTCAGCAGCAGCTGTATAAAATTGGAGTATAATCACAGGGGAAACACCGGGTAGCTTCTAAGAACTAATGCTAAATGTAATACATCATCATTATTTGTACATAAATCAGTTGTACAGAAGATATAAAGGTATATACCCAGGCAAATAAAATTCACAAAATTCAGTTGTAAGTAGATATGTTAGACTATGCAGAGTTACTTCTGTATATATATCACATTAAAATACCAAGTACCTTGTTGAAGATATACGTGAGGCGTTAATATATATTAGTCTATACTGGCTAGAGCATATAAATCATATGTTGCTGAAATAAACTAGTTACACAACCAATAATAAAATATACAGTACCCACGTATGGGCACATAAAATACACCTATCTGTATAGAAAAGTATAATCATTGGATATGTAAATCCAAGTTATTGGCTCACTGCAGAATAATACTGTGCTGTTCTAGAAGTGCAAAAGCACCTCTGTAGTATATAAAGTATATTAGCATTAGAATTAGATATGCAAGAAATTAAATATGATATGCGCTTGACAAAAACACATTCCCCTTGTTGTTTGTAAGCAGCATACAGGAGGGCTGCCTCAGCAAGCGCAACTCCCACCTCAGGTTTTGCTGGTGCTGCCATGTACAAGTATCTGGTGATATACATATATTTTCTAGGTTCTGTATTAATTGCTTGTTCGCTGACAGGACTTCCAATACTGATACCTTATAAAACCTTTTGAGCTCAGAAGTTTGGATGACGATTTTTTTCACTAGTCATTTCTTCACTAGCAATTGAATTTAACTGAGGAACCAGTTCAAGTTTTTAAAGTTAATTTGATCAATGTATTTCAGTTCCAAATAGCCAGTTGTGTTCCTTTCTTTGTATTTGTGGTTTTCTAATTGGGGGTGAATACTAAGGTGCTGGATAGGGTGGTCTTGAGTCCTCTAGTCGTAGGACACTTGAGTATATATTTTCTTTTGTTATATATATATATATATATATATATATATATATATATATATATATATATATATAAAAATAGAAAAGAACAAAAAAAGGGGAAACCTTAATCCAGCACATACTCATAAAAAAGCCAATACAAAAACCAGACACATGAATCATTAATTAGGACAGCAGCATGATTTCAAACACATCACAAGGTTTATTATGGACTTAACTTCAGTAGAAAATTCAACAGGTGAACAAAGAGACACCAAAACAATATGCCTATAACTCCCTAGTTGCTACTAGTAAATCAGAATTATATCTAGGGGCATATTTATCAAAGTGCGAGCAGACATGATACAAGTTTGATAAAGGGGCAGGAGCCCCTAAACATTGCTCACTGTAATAAAAAGGAAATGTTACCTATCCTGAGTGCCATCTTTGTGTTCTACTTGATAGCAAATGGTTAATGACAGTTTCCAAAGCACATGCAGTTTTATGGCAAGCAAAAGCAAAGGAGTTCCTATTGCAGCAGTTCATTAAAAGCAAGCAGTTAGTATCCAACAAGGGGTCAGATATATGACATTCTTTGGCCAAAAATAACAGTTGTCTTAAAGCAGTCCTCCTAGAGTTGTATTAAGGCAGTTTAAATCACAGTATAAGTACTGTGTTGCAGATACTGAAGGATTGGAGGGTTTGGAGCAAGAGAATGTGGTCAACAATGTCAAAGGCTGAAGAAAGATCAAGAAGGATTAGCAGAGAAAAATGGCCTTCTGACTTTGCTGTAAATAGGCTGTTAGTAACCTTATTAATTGCTGTTTCTGTGGAGTGTTGAAATCCAGATTGCAAAGGATCAAGGAAGGAGTTTAATGTGAGGAAATGTGATAAAAATTTATATACAAGCCTTTTTGAGGGAAGGGGGAGTAGGGAAATAGGGCGGTAGCTGAATGGGAATGATGGTACAAAAGAAGATTTTTTGAGGATAGGTTTAATTAGTGCATATTTAAGGGATGAGGGAAATATACCGGTGCTGAGGGAAAGATTAAACATATGTGTTAGGATTGGAGTAAGAGTAGAAGAGAGGGAATTATAATGGAATTATAGTGACAAATTGCTCAGGGCAGGAAATGGAGGAGATGGAAGAGAGCAGAGATTTGAGAGAGTTTGAAAGATGTTCCTGATCTAATGACTTTATGCTTCTGTGGAGTGAAGTGTGAGGGTTAGAAGGAAGGAGAACAGTAGGAAGTGCTGTGATGTTACAAGTGAGGAAATTATGTTCATAAAGAGTTCAGGTGATTTTTTTTTACAGTTATGCTGAATCACTTTCAAGTCATTTAGTATATGGGTATTAAGTCCCTTTAAGTAAGTAAAAGTTGTTGTAATGTCAATTGACAATAATAATGCAGCATTTTTTTGTACTATTAATGCTCACTGACTGATAAGGACAACTTCTATTTTACTGGTGGAGAGGAGCAAGAAAATGATTATTCTGGACAGGAACATGATTTTTTTTAATACAAAAATTGAAATACAGTTTAAAATGTTATCTTTTAGATTAAACAAAGAAAAAAATACAATGTCGTTTAAAGGGCCATAATACCCAAATGTTTAAACACTTGAAAGTGATGCAGCATAGCTGTAAAAAGCTGACTAGAAAATATCTCCTGAACATCTCTATGTAAAAAAGAAAGATATTTTACCTCAAAATTTCCTCAGTAGCCACCTCCCATTGTAAAGGATTTCTAAGCAGCATTTTAGTGTGTCTGTCCTGGGACATCTGAAGGGATGAGCATCGTGCACTCTCATCTTATTTCACCAATCAGGTAAAGGAAGCTTACTATGAAATCTCATGAGAGTCAAGTCAAATCTCATGAGATCACAGTAAAAGTTCATGACCTCAGCACTGCTGATGCTGATTGGCTGCTGTTCATTTCTTCATTTTTTTAAAAATTTTTACCTGCAGCTGGGAGCAGTTGAGTATAACTTTTTACACAGAACTTACTCTGCTGAGCTGAGGAGATTGTGAGGTAAAATATCTTCCTTTTTTACATAGAGATGCTCAGGTGATATTTTCCTGTCAGCTTTTTACAGTTATACTGCATCAGTTTCAAGTGATTTAGCATCTGAGTATTAGGTCCCTTTAAGTAAATAAATGTTTAAACTACATTTGAAAATAATACAATTCTCATAGGCTGATAGGAGCATCTCAGTTTGCAAGCTTTGTAAGAAAACGTTGTTTTATTAATTATTGGGACATTCATTTCTATCTATCTATCTATCTATCTATCTATCTATCTATCTATGCATCTAACTATATATAGATTTTAATACCACCTAGAATGTCTCTTTTTTTTCCACTCCACTAAACTCTGTGCTGAGTAATAACAGATTATATTTTTCAACCAGCATTCAAATAATTAATTGTGAAAACACTTTCAATTGAATTGAAGTCCCAATGAAAAAGAAAAAATGTTAAATGAGTTGAAACAAAACACCTAAGTGATTATTTTTTAAGTAAATGGTTTACATTATTACTTCTGACCCAAGCACAGTACACTTTTCTCTGTAGCTCTTGCCACAGTCTCAAATACTGCTTGATTTCTGTAGTTTCTGTATATTTTAACAGCCTCTGGGCTGGACCACCAGGTATGAATGTAACCCAATTTAATTTTTTGGCACCTAATTCCCCAGCCCTCTCAGAGAGACTTGTCAAAACACTGGGCATATAAGAGCTATTTTATGAAGACTGATTTTTCTACTGCTTACAGAATATCATTTAAAATATTTTTAAAAAGCACCAAATAGAAAACCCAGCAGCAGAGTATAATATTTGATATTCCAGACATTGTAGCTTCTCTGTGGCCTGTATTCAATGTGCAGTTCCGAGATTTCCCAGCAGTTTAAACCAAAGTGATTATTCATATTACACTGTACAGTTCATTGTCATCCTTTATTCTATTCATACTTAGACAAGTAAGGCTGAATTTACTGGAATGATGTTATAATATCTACTCAAGTGGAACAGCTTAGTAACTATCAGTCATTAATGTGACACATACATAATTATAACACAATCACTGCCTAAGGTGCATTATGGTTAATACATACCTGTATTTATCTATCTAAATGAAAAAAATCCAACGCAGATCGATGCTTGCGTCATTACAGATGTTTTGAATTCACATTCGACTCTATTTGACACTTTTTCCAATTTATCAAACATTTGACAGGTACGCTTGCGCCTATACCAACACAGCGTACCTAGTTTTCAATCTGCCACCCTTGAGGTTGCAGATGCCATAGAACTCAATGGGAGTCTGAAAACACAGAAAGCTTATGTTCGATGCTGCAAGAGAATGAAGTATATTACATAATAAAAGTAAATTAGAAACTCTATTAAAATTGTATACCCTTTCTAAATCATACAATAATATTGCTCCAAATTTGGTGCACTAGTAGATATAGGGATACAAATGAAAAATACATTACTACTTATGGATTATGCTACAAATTTGCCTCTCATTACAAAGCTAGGGGACAATATTTCTACAAATTTGTTGAAATGTTTTGCCCCAAACTAATAGATATAGAGATAAAAATGAAATAAATACATAACATAATATAGCTAACTTCCTTTTTATTTTTCGTGAAAAATCTAAGTGCACTATGTTTAAGCCATGTAATACAAGTCCTACTCTCCACTTCGCACCACTTTTGACGCAACACTTTTCACACCAATTATGACGCAAACTCCTAAACAACCCACACACTAGTAAATTATTCAACCACTTTTGATTGGAATATGCATAATTGAATGATTTATGACATCAGCCAATCTGATTCAAATATACATTTTAAACTATCACATACAAATCAAAATGCTCGATACTTGTGTCATTGATCACCCATCAGAACTTGTAAGTGCCATTTGTTGTTTGTGTATTATAGTTTGAAACTATGTATTTGAATTTAGAATTAAAGATAAACATTGATGTTGACATTAGGACACAGAGTGTAATATATTAGACAAGGATTTTAAAATTCAAATTGATGTTTGATTCAATATAATCTTAAGCTGATAGCTCAAAGGAATAGCCCACCTAACATTACACTGTCATGAATAAGATACAGCAGAAATTAAAATCACTTCTTTACTGGCATGCTATTTTCAGTGTATTTCTTCCTTCTCTTGAATTTATTTTTCAGTAAGAAATCTCATCTTATATGCCAGCCCATTTTATAACACCTGTGAAGGGGTGGTTTTTAAAACTAGATTCCATTCAGGAGTGGTTACACAGGTACAGAAAGAAAACTGTCCCAGCTCTTAAAATATCCATTGATTGCAAATAAATACATATGATACTCTGATTACTTGTTATATTTGCAATTATTCATGCTCAGAATAATAATAAATTTACACTATATATATATAGTGTTATAAATAAACACAGAGATATGAAAGACAATATTGTTTAGAACATACAAAGTAATTTAGGGACATATAAATATATTTGCAAAAGATTTCTGACATAATTTATATATATATATATACAAGTTTGTGCAAAGATATATGTACAACTTCCAGCATTAATATTCATTTAAAATAAAATAAAAAAAACATGAGATAGGCGTATCATGAATCAAAGAAATATTAATACATTTATGTGAACATATCATATATCAGATATTTTTGTATAACAAATAAATAGAAAAATAAATATCTATGAGGTATTATTGTTTGTTCAAGTATAAATATAGCTTAACATAGATGTACAGATGTAAAATAAAAGATAAGCTTTAGAGAAATGTGCTTTTTCATGGACAGCAATGAAATGGTATAAATAACATTGGAAAAAACAGAATATCCGCGACATCATTGACTCTAAATTTATCAAAAGTCTGATGCTCATCGCTCCATACTTGACGCGCATGTTTTTGACAGACAATTTTATAAATAAGGGCATTGTATGCAGATCCACGGCAGCAATGTCTGGCGAGCGTATTGACCCCAGCGAATGCACCAAGATTGACGCTTTGATAAATCGAGGCCTATATTATTTTTCAGGTTGTGTGATAATCTCTCTCCAGGAAAGGACCTAGGTTGGCAAGAGACTGGAGAAACACTGCCCTAGATAAACCTAGGATGTAACCAATCAATGGGGTAATCAGAGAGCAAAACTATCAGGCATAGTTGCAACATACCAACAAGGAGGATCTGACACAGAAATAGGGCATCAAGGAACAATCCAATACATAGGTGTTATTACAAACATTGAGCGGCTTTACATAGAGTTAACTATGGGTAAAGAGTGTGCCAAAAATGCAAGCATGAGGAATCCTGTGTGGCAGAAAGATAACACACAGCGAACAATGACATGACACAACACAAAAAAAAACATTACTGCAAACCATTGCAGACTAAGCAGAAAAATTATGTGCACTAAAAATGCATTGCTAGACATTGGTCCTACCTCAAGATTTAGGACAAACTTGCCAAGCTGATTATTATTACAGTTCTTCTGAACTTTGCATTTCCATATGATTGATAAACTCTTAATGAGATCAGAAATTAAATTGATAGTTAAAGGGACACTGAACCCAAATTTTTTCTTTTGTGATTCAGAAAGAGCATGAAATGTTAAGCAACTTTCTAATTTACTCCTATTATCAAATTTTCTTCATTCTCTTGGTATCTTTATTTGAACTGCAAGAATGTAAGTTTAGATGCCAGCCCATTTTTGGTGAACAACCTGGCTTGTCCTTGCTGATCGGTGGATAAATTCTTCCATCAATAAAAAAGTGCTGTCCAGAGTCCTGAAACAAAAAAAATTTAGATGCCTTATTTTTCAAATAAAGATATTAAGAGAACAAAGAAAAATTGATAATAGGAATACATTAGAAAATTGCTTAAAATCGCATGCTCTTTCTGAATCACAAAAGAAAAAAAGTGGGTTCAGTGTCCCTTTAAGGGACGTCACATTTCATCTAGCTACCATGAGAATTATTCCCATATTGTTTTCTGAATAATTTGCTTTTTCCCATTAAATATATTTGCTTCTTAATTGAGTCTACTTGAAAAGTAAAGAATTATTTGTTTTACTACTATAAGTAGTTATAGTGTCTTCATGAGAAAATATTATGAATATATATACAGATTTCTGAGTCCCTTAAGAATACTATTATGAATCTCTATAACTTCTCTTAAAATCCAATTATTTTGCTTCTGAAAGTGGTTAATAATTATAATTTAATTCTGGACCACCAACTAATTTCACATTATATAATACTTTTCTTATTGCATGAGTATCTTTTTATTATTTTTGCTGACATAATATATTTTAGTAATGCTCTCTGGAGCACCGAAAAACACCTTATTCATTTTTAGTCCCAACTAAAAACACCCCCATATTGGCATCTTTAAAGCTCTTACTAACTTTCCAGTAAATGATTTTGGAAAAATGACTTCAGCATAATATTTGTAAGCCAAATTCACAGAAAAATGTAATTATTAAACTTAATTTAACGACGTGTCATTTCTTTTGAAGAGGGAAAGCTTCTCCTTAGACTTGTAACCAAGAATTTTCTTGCAAGCATTTTTTTTATTTGTTTAATACCACGTTTATACACTTGGTTTCTGGCATAGCATCAACTGAAATACTAAAACAAATTATCCTTATTACATGCATGTCAGAAAATAAAGTACTACTAAAATTTGATTTTTTTTTTAAGCATTTGAAAGAAGAGGAAGCTAACTCAAAAGTGTCTTGTAGGATAAACATATACGTAAACAATCATTTTTACATTACATATTTTATGATTCAATATAAAGGACAATAAAAAGGTTGAATTTAAAAATAGGGTAAATCATGTAAAAAACTAAAAAATCATTAAGGTAAATCAGGGGATAAAATATGTAACAATAACTCTTGGAGAAGAGAAAATAATTAGCTAGGATGGGAGATAAAAAAATAATTTTTCTAAGATAAGGGTTTGTAGAAAGAAATGAAAAACTGAAATTCTGGAACAGATAATTCTATGAATTCTATGAGGACTTAGACATGAACTGTTTTGTTTAACTTCTGTTTTCAACAACTTTACCAGGGAATGTATTCCTCTTTAAAACACATGGAACCCAATGCAATTCTAGATTATCTGTGTATCTTCAAAAATGGGTCTAAATGTTACCATTTATTTCCTATGTCATGGAGAGTCCACAACTTCATTCCAATTATTAGTGGGATATTCAACTCCTGTCCAGTAGGAGGAGGCAAAGAGCACCCCAGCAAAGCTGTTAAGTGTAACTTCCCTTAACCATAATCCCCAGTTATTCTCTTTGCCTTTGTCAATGGAGGATGTGCGAAGCCGGTGTCTAAAGATATTTAATCCTTTTTTTTTTTTTTTTAAAACAATTTATTTATTTGCAGGCAGGATACAGAACAAAAAAAATCATGAGGGGATGTGGGAGAAAAAGATGCAGAAAAAATAGAAGCATTACATTATGTCAAGATAAAATCATAGTTCCACATAATTATTCAGTTCAGTCATTTTTCTAAACCTTTCACATTCCACAAGAAAAACAAAGTTTAAATTATATTAGTAAGCAACCTTTCTTATTGCAAAGGAAATAGAAGGGAAAAAAGGCCGGGGGGGGGGGGGTCATTTTCAAAGACTCTCTTAGTATTCACCAAACTCCAAGAAGTACTAATTCTCGGCTAGATTTAGAGTTTTGTCGGTAAGGACCCACGTAGCTAACGCCGGCTTTTTTCTGGCCGCACCATAAAAATAACTCTGGTATTGAGAGTCCACATAAAGGCTGCGTTAGGCTCCAAAAAAGGAGCGTATAGCATATTTAATGCAGCTTCAACTCTCGATACCAGAGTTGCTTACGCAAGCGGCCAGCCTCAAAAACGTGCTCGTGCACGATTCCCCCATAGAAAACAATGGGGCTGTTTGAGCTGAAAAAAAACCTAACACCTGCAAAAAAGCCGCGTTCAGCTCCTAACGCAGCCCCATTGTTTGCTATGCGTAAACACTTCCTACGTCTGCACCTAACACTCTAACATGTACCCCGAGTCTAAACACCCCTAGCCTTACACTTATTAACCCCTAATCTGCCGCCCCGCTATCGCTGATCCCTGCATATTATTATTAACCCCTAATCTGCCGCTCCGTAAACCGCCGCTACTTACATTATCCCTATGTACCCCTAATCTGCTGCCCCTAACACCGCCGACCCCTATATTATATTTATTAACCCCTAATATGCCCCCCACAACGTCGCCTCCACCTGCCTACACTTATTAACCCCTAATCTGCGGACCGGACCGCACATCTATCATAATAAAGTTATTAACCCCTAATCCGCCTCACTAACCCTATAATAAATAGTATTAACCCCTAATCTGCCCTCCCTAACATCGCCGACACCTAACTTCAATTATTAACCCCTAATCTGCCGACTGGAGCTCACCGCTATTCTAATAAATGTATTAACCCCTAAAGCTAAGTCTAACACTAACACCCCCCTAAATTAAATATAATTTTAATCTAACGAAATTAATTAACTCTTATAAAATAAATTATTCCTATTTAAAGCTAAATACTTACCTGTAAAATAAATCCTATTATAGCTACAATATAAATTATAATTATATTATAGCTGTTTTAAGATTAATATTTATTTTACAGGTAACTTTGTATTTATTTTAACCAGGTACAATAAATATTAAATAGTTAAGATAATTACAAAATTACCTGTAAAATAAATCCTAACCTAAGTTACAATTAAACCTAACACTACACTATCAATAAATTAATTAAATAAAATACCTATAATTATCTACAATTAAACCTAACACTACACTATCAATAAATAAATTAAATACAATACCTACAAATAACTACAATGAAATAAACTATCTAAAGTACAAAAAATAAAAAAGAACTAAGTTTCAAAAAATAAAAAAATATTTACAAACATAAGAAAAATATTACAACAATTTTAAACTAATTATACCTACTCTAAGCCCCCTAATAAAATAACAAAGCCCCCCAAAATAAAAAAATGCCCTACCCTATTCTAAATTACTAAAGTTCAAAGCTCTTTTACCTTACCAGCCCTGAAGAGGGCCCTTTGCGGGGCATGCCCCAAGAAGTTCAGCTCTTTTGCCTGTAAAAAAAAACATGCAATACCCCCCCCAACATTACAACCCACCACCCACATACCCCTAATCTAACCCAAACCCCCCTTAAATAAACCTAACACTAAGCCCCTGAAGATCTTCCTACCTTATCTTCACCATACCAGGTTCACCGATCGATCCAGAAGAGCTCCTCCGATGTCCTAATCCAAGCCCAAGCGAGGGGCTGAAGAGGTCCATGATCCGGCTGAAGTCTTCATCCAAGCGGGGCAGAAGAGGTCTTCCATCCGATTGAAGTCTTCATCCAAGCGGGATCTTCTATCGTCATCCATCCGGAGCGGAGCGGCAGGATCCTGAAGACCTCCGACGCGGAACATCCATCCTGGCCGACGACTGATGGTTCCTTTAAATGACGTCATCCAAGATGGCGTCCCTGGCTTCCAATCCGAATCAAGTTCAATACGATTGGCTGATCCAATCAGCCAATCAGATTGAGCTCGCATTCTATTGGCTGTTCCGATGAGCCAATAGAATGTGAGCTCAATCTGATTGGCTGATTGGATCAGCCAATCGGATTGATCTTGATTCTGATTGGCTGATTCCATCAGCCAATCAGAATATTCCTACCTTAATTCCGATTGGCTGATAGAATCCTATCAGCCAATCGGAATTCGAGGGACGCCATCTTGGTTGACGTCATTTAAAGGAACCGTCATTCGTCGTTCAGTCGTCGGCCAGGATGGATGTTCCGCATCGGAGGTCTGCAAGATGGATCTGGAAGAAAGAAGATTGAAGATGCCGTTGATAGAAGACTTCAGCCGGATCATGGACCTCTTCAGCTCCCGCTTGGATGATGACTTCAGCCGGATCATAGACCTCTTCAGCTCCCGCTTGGATGATGACTTCAGCCGGATCATGGACATCTTCAGCCCCCTGCTTGGGCTTGGATCAGGACATCGGAGGAGCTCTTCTGCATCAATCGGTGAACCTGGTATGGTGAAGATAAGGTAGGAAGATCTTCAGGGGCTTAGTGTTAGGTTTATTTAAGGGGGGTTTGGGTTAGATTAGGGGTATGTGGGTGGTGGGTTGTA
Organism: Bombina bombina; assembly: GCF_027579735.1. Lineage (NCBI taxonomy): Eukaryota > Metazoa > Chordata > Amphibia > Anura > Bombinatoridae > Bombina > Bombina bombina. Next base: position 224,097,356 of record NC_069499.1, read on the forward strand.
ATGTTGGGGGGGGGTATTGTATGGTTTTTTTACAGGCAAAAGAGCTGAACTTCTTGGGGCATGCCCCGCAAAGGGCCCTGTTCAGGGCTGGTAAGGTAAAAGAGCTTTGAACTTTAGTAATTTAGAATAGGGTAGGGCATTTTTTTTATTTTGGGGGGCTTTGTTATTTTATTAGGGGGCTTAGAGTAGGTGTAATTAGTTTAAAATTGTTGTAATATTTTTCTTATGTTTGTAAATATTTTTTTATTTTTTGTAACTTAGTTATTTTTTATTTTTTGTACTTTAGTTAGTTTATTTCATTGTAGTTATTTGTAGGTATTGTATTTAATTTATTTATTGATAGTGTAGTGTTAGGTTTAATTGTAGGTAATTGTAGGTATTTTATTTAATTAATTTATTGATAGTGTAGTGTTAGGTTTAATTGTAACTTAGGTTAGGATTTATTTTACAGGTAAATTTGTAATTATTTTAACTATTTTAGCTATTAAATAGTTCTTAATTATTTAATAGCTATTGTACCTGGTTAAAATAAATACAAAGTTACCTGTAAAATAAATATAAATCCTAAAATAGCTATAATATAATTATAATTTATGTTGTAGCTATATTAGGATTTATTTTACAGTTAAGTATTTAGCTTTAAATAGGAATAATTTATTTAATAAGAGTTAATTAATTTTGTTAGATTAAAATTATATTTAATTTAGGGGGGTGTTAGTGTTAGGGTTAGACTTAGCTTTAGGGGTTAATACATTTATTAGAATAGCGGCGAGATTCGGTCGGCAGATTAGGGGTTAATAATTGAAGTTAGGTGTCGGCGATGTTAGGGAGGGCAGGTTAGGGGTTAATAAATATAATATAGGGGTCGGCGGTGTTAGGGGCAGCAGATTAGGGGTACATAGCTATAATGTAGCTGGCGGCTCTTTGCGGTTGGCAGATTAGGGGTTAATTATTGTAGGTAGGTGGCGGCGACGTTGTGGGGGGCAGGTTAGGGGTTAATAAATATAATATAGGGGTCGGCGATGTTAGGGCAGCAGATTAGGGGTACATAGGGATAATGTAGCTGGCGGCGGCGTGCGGACGGCAGATTAGGGGTTAATAAGTGTAGGTAGCTGGCGGCGACGTTGTGGGGGGCAGATTAGGGGTTAATAAATATAATATAGGGGTCGGCGGTGTTAGGGGCAGCAGATTAGGGGTACATAAGGATAACGTAGGTGGCGGTCGGCAGATTAGGGGTTAAAAAAATTTAATCGAGTGGCGGCGATGTGGGGGGACCTCGGTTTAGGGATACATAGGTAGTTTATGGGTGTTAGTGTACTTTAGAGTACAGTAGTTAAGAGCTTTATGAACCGGCGTTAGCCCAGAAAGCTCTTAACTACTGACTTTTTTCCTGCGGCTGGAGTTTTGTCGTTAGATTTCTAACGCTCACTTCAGACACGACTCTAAATACCGGAGTTAGAAAAATCCCATTGAAAAGATAGGATACGCAATTGACGTAAGGGGATCTGCGGTATGGAAAAGTCGCGGCTGAAAAGTGAGCGTTAGACCCTTTTTTGAGTGACTCCAAATACCGGAGGTAGCCTAAAACCAGCGTTAGGAGCCTCTAACGCTGGTTTTCACGGCTAACGCCAAACTCTAAATCTAGGCCTCTGTGTCCCTAAATGGAAATATCATGATGTCCTGTTCTGCCTTTGTCAGAGCTTTAATAAATATTGACCTTTTTCTAAATAAATCATATATTTGTGACTCATTATTAATATCCAGCATACATTGTTTTTTTTTTTAATAAATTCTATTATTTCAGAGAACTTCGGTATAAGCTTATCTTTCCATTGATGGAAAATTAGACTTCTAAATGCTAACAATATAGAATTAATACATTTATTTTCTTCAGACGTCCTATGAGATATGGAAAGAAAGAACATTTCAAATATGTTTAATTTGAACATTTTATTTTGAACCCAGTGTTCCATTCTCCCCCAAAGTTGCTAAATTTTAGGGCAATCCCATAACATATGCAGTATATCAGCTTCCAGAAATTGACACTTTTGGACATTTATTAAAATTTATATTGAGCCATTTATAACCTTTATTGGGTGTATACTATGACATATATAATAATTTCAAGTGTGATTCTCTCCAAGTAGCAGAAAGAGTAGTATTATGAACCTTATTAATAGAACCTACAATAATCTTTTCATTTACATTGCTAAAATTACCTTGCCATTTAGCAGCAATGTACATTAAATTCCTATCTCCATTTATGGAGGAGAGAATCTTATACCAATGAGATATAGGAAATAAACCCTTTTTGACAATCTCAGCCTATGCATCTAGCTTGCCCCAACTCCAATCCCAACCATGAATAGAGATAATATTAGTAATGTAATGCCTAACCTTTAAATAAGGAAAAATCTTTATTATCAAGTAAAAATTCATTTTTCAAGTCCAGTAAAGTTCTAACATTTTTGGTGTCTTTACTTATAAACTGGGTTAATTTGTAAAGTCCGGACATTGCCCATCTATTAAACACATCAGATTGAATCCCTGCAGGAAATTCCGGATTAGCTATAACAATTTGATGATCAGAGATATTAAACTTAAGACCTAACGTACATATCTTCTGCCAAGCCCTTAATACATTTTGTATGGAACTTAGGTATTTTTATTAGTTTAGGAAGATTTTTAGGAGGACAATGAAGCAATGGTATTAATGAGTATGGATATATAATATTTTGCTCTAACTCACACAGAGAAAAATAGCTAGAAATCGCTAGCCACCCTACTACTATTTTCCCTAATGAGACCAAATTATACAATTCCAGGTCTGGCAGGGCTAATCCACCATATTTTTTGGTAGAAAGAGTTTTTTTTATTGCTATTCTAGGTTGTTTTTTTTCCTTGAAAGATAAAAATATGTTAATGCAGAATAAAAGTTTTTAAAATCTTTATTTCTAAGGAGAATTGGGGTAATCTGTAGTATATATACAATTTTAGGGAGAGAGATCATCTTGAAAATGGCTATACGCCTTGAAATAGATAAAGGAAAATTATGCCAGTGTTTCAAATCTTTATTTTTAGTCAGGGTGGATGTAATGTTAAGTCTATACCAATCAATTGGATCTAATGAAATTAATATACTGAGATATTTAAAGGATGCTTCAACAGATCTAAATGGGATGTCATAAAGAATCTTAGAGTCTTTTTTTAAACAACAAAATTCTGACTAAGTTGTATTTACTCTGTATCCTGAAAATTAGCTAAACAACTCTATATTTTGTTTAAGGTTTAAAACATTCTTAGAGGGATTGGAAATATAAACTAAAAGGTCATCCGCATATAATGCAATGTTTGCTTCTTTTTTTACCTATTTTAATACCTTCCACTTGTTGACAAATCAGGATAGCAAGTGATTCTATGGCTGTGATAAATAAAAGAGGTAAAAGTGCACATCCTTGTCTCGTTCCTTGATTCAATGTTATCTCCTGTGATAATTGACCATTAATCAACATTGAGGTCTTTGGACTGTTGTAAATGTTTTTAACAAATTGTAGGAAACGTCCCTGTAGACCAAATTTCTCCAAAGAAAGAAATACATGATCATGTTGTACTGAATCGAACGCCTTCTTTGCATCCAAAGAAATAACAGCCATGTCAGGTGTATCTGTTTTCTTTTTTAAATTAAGTCTATTATTAAAAAAAAGTTCTCTAATTTTTGTGGAAGCATTCCTACCTTTAAGGAATCCCACTTGATTTATATGGATCACCTGATTTAAGGGAGTTTGGAGTCTTTTGGCTATTATAGATGTCAAAATTTTATAATCCCGTTAAGGAGAGCAATTGGTCTATATGAACTCATATCATATGGATCTTTCCCTTGTTTCAAAATCAATGTAGTTCAGGATGAAGAGAAGGTGCACAGACATGGTTTATTCTCTATATAATAACTATTATATAAATTTTGCAAATACAGAGTAATTTTAGATTTCAAGATCTTGTAAAACTCATTCAGCAAGAGATCTGGTCCAGGTGTTTAATTCAATGATATTACTTCAATTATGTCTAAGATCTCTTTATCAGACACTGCAGTATTAATTTCTGTTAGTAACTGTTCTGAAACTACTGGATTTTTAACTTTGTCCCAAAACTTTGCTTTATTATCTGAATTGATTTCTTTATGGGTATATAAAGTCTGCATAATAAGACGAGAACGAGGGCAGAATGTCTTTAGTACTCATATATATGACCATCCACCTTAATAGCTTCAATTCCACGGGAACTAGAGTCGTTTTTAGTTAGTCTGGCCAAAAGTTTCCCAGACTTATTCCCATGTCTGTAAAATTTAGCTTGTAATTTTAATTATTTTTGTGAACTGGAGTAAATCAGAAAGGTGTCTCCTTTTTTTTAGGCTCTGCACATCTATCCCAGTTCTCAATTGTGGGGCTCAATAAATAACTATTATATGAGTTAACCAAGTAATTAATAACCTCCTTTTCTTTATCTTTATATTTTCTTTTAAGTGCCGTGGTATAGGCAATAATATCTCCAGTCAAGACTGATTTGGCTGCTAGCCTGAAAATCTCAGGTTTGTCCATATACTCACTGTTCAGAGAGCAATATTTGCCCCATTTCCTAAAAGACATTCTTTAAACTTAAAATCTTTACATAAGTATACAGGAAAATTGAAACAATGAAAAAAATAATTAAAGGCATGACAAAATACCTCCAAAATAATAAGAGCACGAGCTGACTGACAAAATGTAGAAATAGATGTATTAACACTAATATTTATTAGACTTTCGCTAATAAGGAATATGTCTATTCTGGAGAGTGACCTATACTGTTTAGACATACAAGAGAAACCTTTAGTGCCTGGGTTTTGCAGTCTCCATATATCCCTTACTCCTAAAATTTTCCTAAACTGTTTATTCTCCATTTTATCTCTCTTAGTTTTACCCTGATTCTTACTCTGCCTTAATATGTCTAGGGGATATTGGAGTGCCATATTGAAATATCCTCCTAAAATTAGGTGACCTTCAAGTACGTTTAATATTTTAACCTGGAGGGAGTCCCAGAACACTGGGTCCAATTGATTAGGTGCATATAAGTTGCCTAATGTAAATATTCCATTTACAGTTTTTATATTAAGAATTATATATCTCCCCTCTGGATCAACATATGTATAAAGTACTTCATATTTTTTATTTTTACTGAATAAAATAGTGACACCACTTTTCCTGGCAATTGAGGGGGAGGCTATCACCTCCCCTACCCAGGAGGATTTAAGTTTTAACTCTTCCTTATTTGTTAAATGTCTTTCTTGTAAGAAAGCAATTATCATGTGCAACTTTTTGAGATGTTGAATAATAGCCTTCCATTTGATAGGGGAGGTGATGCCCCCCACATTCCAAGAGGTCATTAACAATTTGTGTTCACTATCCATAAAAATGTTTCTCTATTTTTCTCATTTTAAAATAAGAGTGTCTGAGTTTAAAAAAGGAAAAGGGGCAGGGGAAAAAAGAACAAAAAAAAAAAAGGGGAATAGAAGAAAGGACGGGAAAATAGGCTGATAGAGAAAATAGTTCCATTCCCATTGATAAACCGTATCAGTAGTGATTTGAATAAGGCATAACATATTCAGTTAGAGATTTTTCTTTGAGATTAAAAATTGTTCTGCCTCTTTTGCATCATCAAAACAATATGTGGTCTTATCATCTGTAATTTTCAGTCTTGCCGGATAGATTACTGTAGCTCTTAGACCCTCTTTCAACATCTTACTATATATAGGGGTTAATTCTTTTCTTTTTACTAAAGTTTCATATGAAAAATCTTGAAAAATCAACATTTTTGTACCTTTCGAAATTGGTGTAGTAAAAGTATTTTGTCTTGAAAATTCAGCAATTTAACAATTACTGGTCTGACTCTAATACTGCCGTCTTTATTAGTTAAGGATTTACCAATTCTATGAGCTTTCTCTACTATGATTGGTACATGTGAGGTTGACACATCTAAGAGAGAAAGAAGTGTAGTTGAGGCAAATTTAATTAAATCCTCATATGATTTAGACTCAGAAATTCCTAAAATCCTAATATTATTTCTCCTACTACGAATTTCAAGGTCTTTAATCCTAATCTGCATTTTGTGAATTACTTTCTCATTCTCCTCTAATTTAGTTTCATGTATTTCAGCAGTATCTTCCAAGTCAGACACTCGTTGCTCTCCTTCTAGTACCCTACGTATTCTCTGTCTAAGAGTCAGAATATCTGTTTGAATTTCTAATTTAAGTGAGTCAAATTGAGTAGCAAGTGATTCAATAATGTTTTTAACCAACAATTGTCTATCAGTAGACTCGCTCAAAGTGCTTTGGTTGTTATCAGAATGTACTTCTACTAAAGTTTCCATAGAGTTCTTGGTTTTTCTATCTCTGTGTTTACCCGCCATAATTGGATATTTTGCTCTAGCTTGTGACTAGCCTCTAATAATTAGAATATACTTGATGATTGTGTTACAAAAAAATAAGATAAAATAAGAAAAAAAATAAGAAAAAAGTGGGGGGAGGGTGCTTACAATGTGTACTATAATAATATATGAAGATAGGGAGGAAGAAGGGGAGGAGAAGAGTCCTGGTCTAACAAGGGAATTATCTGTTCTTCACCTCTACCTCACCTAAAAGTTATAGAGTTTAAGACAAACTAGGATATAATACTCCTTAAACCATTTTTATCTATATATTAATTGTAAAATAGAGATAATGCACAATTGGAATAGAAAGCAATTTTAATTGGGATCAAATTCTGCTAAATTATCACTAATAATTAAATATACAACATGTTAAAGCATAATCCTTCCTTTACATATCTTAGGTATATCTAGGTAAAGTTACATATATTTAGTTGTTTAGAAAACCAGCAGGGGAGAGAAAAAATATAACTCTCTCAAGGAGCCATTTAAATGGTGTACCCAAGCAGTAATTATTATGAACCTGATGACATATGTAACTCTTAATCCAAGGAGTAGTACTGCTATATACTTATGGTTAAACTTTAAATACTTATATAACAATACTGTAGGATACATTTTTTTCCCTTTCTTTTCCTTTCTCTTTTTTTTCTTTTTCTTCCCCTCGCTTTTTTCTTTTCTTCTCCTTCTCCTTTTTCTCTATATGTAGAACTGTTATTTTAAGTAAAAATAAAGATCTGTGCCAACATTTTATAGAGTCTAAGTAACCAGGCTCTATACAAAACATGCACAAGAAAAGGGAGGAAAATAACAAGCTAGTTATTTCAGATAAGATAAATACATGCTTTCTAACAGTTCATAAAGAGATAAATTAATTTATGCCTTAATCAATCTGCTGCTTATAGGATGATATAATGCAATATGTCTGATTATCATGTGCATCCAGCAGTATCAGGATGTAGAAACCAACATAATGATAAGCCCCGTGGAGGTTATAAGTCTCTAAATTATTTGATGATAAATGTTATTTCTTTTTCCTGGAATGTTTATTTTCTTATTGTAGATATTTATATTTTTAAAACTTTGCAGTTCCATGAGACATTTTAAGGGAAAGAGACAAGTTCAAATCAAAGAATCTCCCATGTGCAAAAAAAAGTATATGTTTTAAGAAAGGTATTATGCTCAAACGCCCATTAATCAGTGTAGGGAGCACAAAAATGGTTGCAATCTAGGTATGTAAGAAATCTTCACCTAAGCAGGTGTCTTCACTGGAATTACGACAAAGCATATATTATGTGGGTACACAAGAGAGTCCAGTATATAACATGCCTTCCCCCTTCTTAACTGTTCCCAAGAGAGAGTAAAGTAAGGCAGTACTTGAGAATTATGTCCCACACTTCCAGACTCAGTTACCTCACTTAGGGCTTACCTCCTTTTTGGTGTTTCTCGGACTGAGAGACAACCATACCAATGTCAAATACCCCGAGATAGACTCCTAGGCTCCTTATTTGGTTCGCAAAGTCTGATGATTCTGGGCAGATTTCTGCTATAGCATATACTTAAACAAATCACTCCTTCTAAGGACCATCAGTGATGGGAACTGCACAGCGCAAGTAGCTCAGATGAGGTACACTGAATGGGGGTGGAGTGCCAGGTTTTTTCCTCTGGCCGACGAATAGCCAAACTAGGCAAAAATCCTGGTGACTAGGCCCATACCAAGGATCAGCAGTGTGTAGGGCATACAGACAGGGAATGCCAACACCAGAAGCGTGCAGCATGCCTGCGTGTAACCGCAACACCTCTCCTCTTTCTTTAATCCTTTTAATGGGTACTTGAAGTCTTTGCTTTACTTCTAACACTTTGCTACCCCTTTGCAGAAATCCAGGGTTGGTTACTCTGTTCTTTCTTTTACTACAGGTCCCTGACAGGGAGTGAAGTACCGGTCACACCTAGGTAACTTTTATCTGCCCTGCAGCTGGATCCATAGGTAAGTGCTTTTGCCTTCTAGATACTGAAGGACAGCACTTTTGAGGTTATCCCTCAAATGGATAATTTTTGGGAACTGGTTATCCTTATTGATAAGGTTACATATTATGGGCTGCTTTAATGGCACTTTACAGGCACACTATATGTTAAGAGACAGTAAGAGAGGCTAAACTTGGCAGAAGGGTTTGTGTTATGGGGTTTCTACCTTTATTTTTGCTTAGATTAACTTCAGAGAGTTAGACTAAGAGGTTTTGTTATGTATACTGGTCTTTTCACTTTAATAATGTAATGTAATTTTTGCGTGCTTACTATGTGGCGCAGTTTTTTTTTTGGCCACTCAAGTGACCTCCGCACTTCTGCTGTATCGGAGCAGAGCTTCGTGAGCCTAACAGTGTTGGCTTGCAATTTGAACTTGATGAACGGATCGTCTGTCCAGAGGAGAGGATTGCGGCCTCTTACTAGTGGGGTATTATTTCTGTCATGGTAAGAGACTCAGGCAACAGAGCGATTGAGGTTGTTTTTTAGGGTGACAGATTCTTTTGCCCTCAGCATTTAGTCTTGTTTATGTAAAAAAATGCAAACTAAATTGGTGCATTATCGTTATTTTGTACAATTTTTTTAAATTCTGATTGTCATATTTAGTGGGATCTGATTTCTGTAGCTATGGACTCAGAACAGGATCAGTCAATATCTATGGATAAATGCTTGCTATGTTTGGAGGCCCAAATTGTCTTGCATATGCATTTTTTTCATGCTTAGCTAAAACTTCAAAATTTAAAGACAAGTTACTCCCTTCTGAACCAAGTATCTCTCAGGATAATGCTGTGCGTGACATGCCTCTGCTTTCTCCACAAACATCCCAAGTCTTAATTGTTTCTCATGCTGTGCCTTCTGTTTCCTCTCAACCTCCTGGGGGGGTTTATTTATCAGGGGATTTTGCCGCACAGATAACCTCTGCTGTATCTGTGGCTTTATCTGCTTTTCCTAATTCAGGTAAGCGTAAGAAGAAATCTAAACATGTGTCTGCTAGTAAGGTTTCTAACGCTAAATCCCACACTCGTCAACCTTTCCCAAATGTCTAATGATGAGGATACTTCAGTAGCTTCAGAAGATGAGATCTCAGACTCTGACACAATGGGGGAAAACTTTTCTGAATCTGAGGAAGTTAATTTCAGATTTAAACTTGAACCTGTTGCTCCTCCTTGGAGCCTTAATCTAGTTCTTAAAGTTTTGCAGCAGGCTTCATTTAAGCCAATGCATGTTGTTGATATAAAGTTCAGTAGCGGACCTACTCAAAAGAGGGCCCTGGTGCAACATTTTTTGCCCCCCAAAGATAATTAAATAGTAAGCAATAGTAATATACATATAGCTCTGTATAATGATTTTGATTAGATAGATGGACCTGCTACCTGCCTTAATAAATGGCTCCCCTGCATTAGGTTTGTACACATTTTGCCACGCTTATATATAGACTGGCTGCTATGGGCCCCACCAGCTCTTGGGCCCTGATGCCACGACACTTGCTGCTCCAATGGTAGTTCCACCCCTGATAAAGTTGTTATGCTGGAAGGTTTTATTTCTCCTTGCTATTTCTTCCCCGTACTTTATTTTTCATGCATATAATGTGGTCCTTCATAGTAAATTGGGGTTTCTCCCTAAGGTGGTGTTGGATTGAAACATTAATCAGGAAATTGTTGTTCCTTCTTTTTGTCCTAATATTTTTTCTCATAATGAGCTTCTTTTGCATAACTTGGATTTTGTGCATGCTCTAAAATTTTACCTACAAGCTACTAAAGATTTTTTGACAATCTTCTGCCCTGTTTGTGGTTTTCTCTGGAAAGCATAAGGATCAGAAGGCCACTTCTCTTTCCCTTTCCCTCTGGTTAAGGAGTATAATTCAGATTATTATAACCTTGGTGACTAAATAATCTTGATTTTATTAAAGACAGGAGGCGAATATTTTAGCATAATTCTTTACTGATTCCAAAAACAGCAGCAAAGAAGACTACACAGAAAGAAAAAACAACATAGCAACAGTATATAACCAATCAGAACACAGCATAGTAATAAACTGCACTGAACAAATTAAGACCTTCGTCTTTTCTTTGCTGCTTCCAAGATAGCAGGTCACGGTGATCTAAAATTTTACCTACAAGCTACTAAAGATTTTTGGCAATCTTCTGCCCTGTTTGTGGTTTTCCCTGGAAAGCATAAGGGTCAGAAGGCCATTTCTATTTCCCTTTCCCTCTGGTTAAGGAGTATAATTCATTTTTGCTTATGAGACTGCTGGACAGCAGCCTCCTGAGAAAATTACGGCTCATTCCACTAGGGCTGTCTCCTCATCTTGGGCTTTCAAAAATGAAGCTTCTATGGAACAGATTTAAAGGCTGCAACATGGTCTTCTTTGCATACTCGGCTGAGGCCTCTTTTGGGAGAAAAAATCTTCAACGGGTGGTGCCTTTGGTTAAGGTCCTCCTGCCTTGTTCTCCTTCCCTTTTTATTCTGTAGCTTGGGTATTGGTTCCCACTAGTAATTGGAATGAAGTCGTGGACTCTCCATGCCATAGGAAAGAAAACAAAATGTATGCTTACCTGATAAATTTCTTTCTTTCTGGGCATGGTCTTCACGACCCTGCACTCTTTTTAATTATAATTTGGCAGTTTTTTTTAGTTAACCTCAAGCACCTTGTTTCTTCTTTTTCCATTTTCCTTCAGCTGAATGACTGGGGATTATGGGTAAGGGAAGTTACACAACAGCTTTGCAGGGGTGCTCTTTGCCTCCTCCTGCAGGCCAGGAGTTGAATATCCCACTAGTAATTGGAATGAAGTTGTGGACTCTCTATGCCCGGAAAGAAAGAAATGTATCAGGTAAGCATAAATTTTATTTTTAACAACCTAATAAGTTTTAATAAACTGTATACAATAAGTAATAACTTTTCTAAAATTGTCAGCCTAGTTAGTAATGATTTTAAACATACATTTATTAATTATATTCACATATATATTAGGTTCAAGGTCTAAATAATTGTCCATGATCTAGTAAACCTTACAGCCTGTTCTGTTTCCAAAGTTCCTGTATTTTATTAAGAATATTTGAGTTTCTTTATTTTGGCTTGTTATGAATCTTCTATGTTCAGATTCATTTTATATTTTGTCTTATCTTTTCCATCCCTCCATTAGTTGCATCACAACTTCCATCACCCATCATGCAATTTGGTACATCTCTGTCTTGACTGATATGGCTGAAAGATTTATCAAAGATGGAGGACAGTGCTTTGTTAATTAGAATCTTATGTTTCCCCTTTAAAATACAGGCCACTCCCATGAAACGCCCAAGAAACTGCCTCAGAAGACCTATATATTCGTTATGTCTGTGATTTCTATTGTTAATAAAGAACAAAAAAATAAAAAACACCTTACTGTTAAACTTATATGAATTGTGGGGATACATGTTTTATTTATGTGTATTTTATTGTATAATGCTATAATATGCCTTTTTTTAGGAAGAACATTTTTTGTTCATGATATTAATATTAAATTACACTATACACTATAAGAAAATCTCAGAGTAGAACTAACAACACATAATTCAGACATATTTGAGATTACTGTGAGGGGAAGAATTAAGAAATGATGAGCAGTGAGAGACAGAAAAACAGTGAGCAATTTGAGCAGTGAGAGACAGAAAAACAACAACAAAAAAATCCAGAAAAACATATTTCAAAAAAGTTATATATTAATTTTCATTTTAATTAGTGAAATAAGTATTTGATCACCTATCAATCCGCAGGATTTCTGGCTTCCAGGTGTCTCTTACACAGGTAACAAGCTGAGATTAGGAGCACTCTCTTAAAGGGTGTGCTCCTAATCTCAGCTTGTTACCTGTATAAAAGACACCTGTCCACAGAAGCAATCAATCAATCAATCAATCAAATTATCCACCATGGACAAGACCAAAGAGCTGTCCAAGGATGTCAGGGACAAGATTGTAGACCTACACAAGGCTTGAATGGGCTACAAGACCATCGCCAAGCAGCTTGGTGAGAAGGTGACAACAGTTGGTACGATTATTTGCAAATTGAAGAAACACAAAATAACTGTCAATCTCCCTCAGTCTGGGGCTCCATGCAAGATCTTACCACGTGGCGTTTCAATGATCATGAGAACAGTGAGGAATCAGCCCAGAACTACACAGGAAGATCTAGTCAATTATCTCAAAGCAGTACGCTGTGAAGGGCTGAAATTCTTAAGTGCCCGCAAGGTCCCCCTGCTCAAGAAAGCACATGTACAGGCCCTTTTGAAGTTTGCCAATGAACATCTGAATGATTCAGAGAAGAACTGGGTGAAAGTGTTGTGGTCAGATGAGACCAAAATTGAGCTCTTTGGCATCAACTCAACTTGTCGTGTTTGGAGGAGGAGGAATGCTACCTATGACCCCAAGAACACCATATCCCCACCGTCAAACATGGAGGTGGAAACATTATGCTTTGGGGGTGTTTTTCTGCTAAGGGGACATAACAACTTTACTGCATCAAAGGGACGATGAACGGGGCCATGTACCGTCAAATCTTGGGTGAGAACCTTCTTCCCTCAGCCAGGGCATTGAAAATGAATCATGGATGGGTATTCCAGCATGACAATGATCCAAAACACACAGCCAAGGCAACAAAGGGGTGGCTCAAGAAGAAGCACATTTAGGTCCTGGAGTAGCCTAGCCAGTCTCCAGACCTTAATTTCATATAAAATCTGTGGAGGGAGTTGATGGTTGGAGTTGCCAAACGACAGCCTCAAAACCTTAAAGGGACACTGAACCCAAATTTGTTCTTGTGTGATTCAGATAGAGCATGCAATTTTTTATTTATTTTTTACCAACAGAGGGTGACATTATGCGGTAATACAAATTCAGTTCATGGCAATATTTAAGGAGATGAAAAACAAAAAACACTTGTCCTCATCTTGAAGTTCAAATAATTTCAGCAGAAGAAAACAGAAGCAAGCTATGTAAAATAATATTTAACCCACAGTTTCTCCTACCTGTAAAAAAGCAAGTATTATCTTCTTTCAAGTCTAAAACTGAAAACAAAATCTTATTCCCTTAAGTCGCCCTGCGTTGGGATTTTCTATTTTTAATCGAAAAAAAAAAAGTAAAAATAAAAATAAAATAATCAACCAAAATCTTAAAAAAGAAGAAGAAAAAGAAAAAAAAAAAAAAAAAAAGGGATAAAATCCCCTTCCCTGCTGCTGCCTCTACCAAATACCTAACAGGATCATTTCTGAATTTTGGAAAGGAAAGATTATATAATCTCTATCATTTTCGGGTAGTGATTTAATATATATTGCCCATTTATTAAAGAATTTCCTAATGTCCTCTTCTTTGTTAATGTCTGTGTCTTTTTGTTCTAATAAGCATTGTTTCTTGAGGCAGTTTTGAATTTCCTGCACACTTGGTACCGAGCGCATTTTCCATTTTTTGCATATTAAATATCTAGTGGCTAAGATAGAGATAGATATCAATTTATCATTAGGATGATGTTTAATTAAATTGTCAATACATAGTATGATCTGAAATAAAGTAAAAGATATAGGTGGAATCTTCAATACCTTATTCAGCCAATATTCAAGTTTGTGCCAGGTATTTCTCACTTTTGGGCAAGACCAGAACATATGCACTATATTAGCAGCTGGGAGAGAACATTTCGGGCATTTGTTAAAACCCAGGTTGTGCACCTTAAAGCCCATCTCCGGAGTGAAGTATGCCCTGTGGAGCAGTTTAATATGTGCTTCGCGCCATGTGGCAGACAAAGTTATTTTAGCCACTTTTCCTATAGAATGTTGCAGGATTTTTGAGTCGACCCTATTCTGTGGTAGAAATAGAGTCCATGTTTCAGCAATCCTTGACAGGTTACAGTTGCCCCTACTGCCAACCAATAATTGATAGGCCACAGAGATAGACATGTAATCAGCCTTCATAAGTGTAAGCCAGTTTTCCACCTTGCCTAGTTTCCAACCCCAGCCCTCTTCTCTTTTTTTTTTATTCTCTTTTTATTGAGTTTCCACATAATTACAAACAAATACTTTGTCCCAATACGGTGACAAAAGAAAAGAAAAAAGCAAAAACAAAAACATACATACAATAATCAAGTTAATATCGTACATCATAGGCTATACATTTTGTGAACCAAAGAAAAACATATTCATCATAAGTCCTTAGTGGGGGAAAAATGAATAAAGTGCTGTGTAAAAAAACCCCACTATATAGAAACATATATGTCCGTGTATTAAAATATGAGAAAACATTTACACTAAACAAATTACCTTCTTTCTTAACCTAAAAGTAGTAAACAACATTGATTATACACAAATCCATACATCATTAGATATCAACAACAACTAAAAACCTAACCAAAGAGCCAATAGTGTCCATGGCTAATTAAAAAAACAGTTCTTATTACCCTCTATTAAAGTGAACATTAAGAGTTGGGTGAAATTGTGTAGTATAACCAACTAGCCCTGGGTAAACTAGTTATGCTTTCTTCGGCTCAGTGCTTATCTCGTCTTCTATCCCCACATTATATGCACGGTGATCAAATATACAATATAGCCAGAAAGTCAAATCCCCCAACCCAGCACACAAAACAACAAAAAACAAAGAACAAAAAAAAAAAAAAAAAAAAAAAGGGAGATGGGAGACGCTCCTCTCTACCCCCCACCCCCATCCCCACCCCACCCCCAAGCACTCACTCAGTGTCCATTGCCCATTCGCCAGGGAAGTGACCTGCCAAGATGTTCACCTGTAAATATTCCGAATTACTAAAAGGTTTAATTAATTTTTTTTGATGCAATAAGGGTAATGATCTTAAAAATATCTCCCATTTCTTGAAGAATACTACTAGATGTTTTTCTTGTGGGTAGGGTAAGTTAATTTGTTCTATTATGAACTGATCAGTCAAAGCCCTTTTAAATTGTGCCATTGTAGGTAAAGCAGCTGCTTTCCATGTCTTAAAAATAAGACTCCGTGCAGTTACTATGATAGTATTTATCAAGTTATGATTCTTAATTGTATGCCGATATTTTACCAGAAAAAAGATCTCGACTGGGGATATTTTATAATCCACCTTCAAAACAACTGTCATCCAAAATATTATTTTCCCCCAATATTGCAATACCTTGGGGCAACTCCATAAACAATGGAAGAGATCAGCACCAGTATTTGAACATCTAGGGCAAAGAGCTTTTATTTTATACCATTTAGCTAACACCGCAGGCGTAAGATATCTCCGTAACCCGATTTTTATCTGGGACTCTCTCCAAGATGTCGGGACCCAGGGCTGTTGCGTTATTTTAAAGCTCTCTATAATACTCTGCTCATCTAAATCCGAGAATAGATTAGCCCATCTACCAACCATCTCGTCTACTTGCGCTTTTGATGATTTCTGCTTTAATAGTAAATATAAAGGGGAAATTGCATATATTCCTGTGGCGTACATTGAAATCCTAGACTGCAGCTCGCCCAGGGACCAATCATTCCCATATTTCGTGATTATCTCTTGGAGAAAGTGTCTAACTTGGAGGTAGGCATAGAACTCCCGTGGCCCTATATCAAACCGAGATACAATTTCTTGGAATAATAATGTATGCCCTCCCGTGTCCCGCATCTGACATAAGGTTTGGAGGCCTTTAGATTCCCAGTCTATGAATATCCGATTTAAGAGGCCAGGACTAAATTCTGGGTTCCCCGCTATAGGTAGATATTGTGAAACATAGGGTGAGTTGCCCATTTCTGCGCATAGTCTTTGCCAGGCAATAATTACGTTTTTCAGGGTGTCTAAGTAAAATATATTAGAAGGAAGTGAGGTGAGTGGACAGTGTAACAGAGCTTTCAATTTAAATGGGGCCACGAGCTGTGATTCCCACATAAATGACGTGATTTGCTCCTTCCCAGTCAACCAATCAAATGCGAATCTAGCTATTATGACCAGGTTATATGTCTGAATATCGGGGAGTGCCAAACCTGCTGATGTCTTAGAGTTCATAAGCCTACCTACAGCAATCCGCGGTCTTTTGCCATTCCATAAAAATTTGGAACAGGCCTTATTATATATAGTAATGTCTCTCTTATGTAGGAACCATGGAATGTTTTGCATAATATAGAGGAGCTTTGGAAAGATGATTGTTTTAATCAGCGTCACCCGGGCTGTTAGTGAAATAGGAAGCCTAGTCCATTCATCTAGTTTACTCTTACAGGAGTACAATACTGACCTATAATTTAGTCCATACCATTCCTCCGGGTTCCTAGATAGTCGTAAACCCAAATATGTAATCTGCGGGACTTCCCTAAAAGGGTGATTCAGCTGCAGTGCGGGATTTTTATCTATCCACATAAGCTCAGATTTAGATGTATTAATCTTAAATCCTGAGATTTCCCCGAACTCTTGGGTGATACTCTGTAGGATAGGTAATGACACTGCAAGATTAGATAGGAATAGGAGGAGATCATCTGCGTAGAGAAGAAGAATCAACTTCTCGCGCGCTAATGAAATACCCTCTAGTTCTTGCCGTATTAGAATAGCCAGTGGTTCTATACTGAGATTAAACAAGAAGGGGGAAAGTGGGCAGCCCTGTCTAGTCCCTCTGAATAAATTGAATCGCTGAGTAGAGGTATTATTAATAATTACCGCAGAGGAGGGGGTACTGTAGATTAAACGTATATAATTGTTAAAGGGACCCGAAAACCCAAATTCGTCCAATGTAGAAAACAAATGATCCCAACTGACCCTGTCGAAAGCCTTTTCTGCGTCAACTGTCAAAATAGCCTTGTCAATGCTTCCATAAGATTCCTCAGTTTTATATATATTCCAAAAAGATTCAATCAGGATTAATAATTTCCTTATATTCCTTGTCGACTTACGACCATGCATAAAGCCAGACTGATTCTCATGAATTAAATCGCCCATATAAGGTTTCAATCGTAGGGCTATGATAGACGCAAGCAACTTGTCAAAATAGCCTTGTCAATGCTTCCATAAGATTCCTCAGTTTTATATATATTCCAAAAAGATTCAATCAGGATTAATAATTTCCTTATATTCCTTGTCGACTTACGACCATGCATAAAGCCAGACTGATTCTCATGAATTAAATCGCCCATATAAGGTTTCAATCGTAGGGCTATGATAGACGCAAGCAACTTGTAGTCGGTATTTAAAACCGAAATAGGTCTATAGGAACTTGGTAATTCAGGGTCTTTCCCCTTTTTAAGGATCAGTGAGATATTTGCAGCTGTGAAGGATGTGGAACAACTCGTATTCTCGGAAAAATAAGAATTAAATAACTTAACTAATATAGGAAGCACCTGGGGTTGGAGGATTCTATAGTATTCTATAGGTAGGGCATCTGGACCAGCTGCTTTATTAGGTTTCGCGTTTTTAATTGCCCACACTATTTCTTCTTCCGTTATAGGAGCATTGATGGCATCTCTAGCTTCTATAGATATACGTGGGGTTTTAATCTTCCCCCAAAATGTCTCTTTTTTCTGTAGATTAATAGGCTCTTGAGTATATAGATCCTGGAAAAAGTCAAAGAATACTTTTTCTATATCAGTATGACTTGTGTATCTCAAGGTTCCTTGTTTAATAGCGGTAATTGCGTATCTCGGAGAAGATTTAGTTAACCTTGCTAGAAACTTTGCTGATCTACCCGTGAACCCTCCATACCTTGCTTTCATTCTGAGTTCTTCCTGGGCACTAACCTGTTTCAGGAATAAATCCCGGAGTGTCTTCGCTGTGACATAGGCATCCCAACACTCTTTCGTGTGCCTAGTAATATACGCTCTATATGTATTCTTCACGCGGTTAGCTAATTGTCTAGCCCCTATACTACTACTTTTTGACAGGTAAAGTGTATAGGACTTAATCTCTCCGCGTAGAACGGCTTTAGAAGCCTCCCAGAATATCTCAGTCTTATCTATATAATTATGATTATTATTGAGATATTCAGCCCATTTCAATCGAAGAAAATTCTGAAATTTAATATTATTACTCAGATATCTAGGGAAAGAAATGTAGTTCTGACCAGGCCGTCCTCCTGCGGCCCTAAGCCCCAATACAATAACCGCATGGTCCGAAATAGCTATGTCTTCAATTCTGGTGGTCCAGCTCTGCGTTAGCATGGTTTCTGAAATCAAAAAATAGTCTAGTCTGGAAAAAGATCGCTGCGCATGCGAAATGCAGGTATAAGAACGCACATCCGGATTCTGAACTCGCCATAAATCAACCATCCCCAGATGAGAACATAATCTCTGAAATATTCTCATTTTTTTTCCTCTGCTGTTTATCATCTTGTTATTAGAGTTATCCAAAAAGGGATCTGCTAGTAAGTTAAGATCACCTGCGATAATTAGATTCGCTCCTATGAAGCTGTGTAATTTTACCAATAGGACGGACCAAAAAGTTTGGTCAACTTGATTAGGGCCATATATATTACAAAGTGTATATTTAATGCCTTTAATTTCCAACTCCAATATTAAAAATCTCCCTTCAGAGTCACGTTCAACATTACCTATCCTGTATTCTAGCTTACGACTCAATAATATTGCCACCCCCCTCTTTCTGGAAGTAAATGGCGCTGCCACCACTTCTCCCACCCACTTAGATTTAAGTTTAGGTATTTCACTAGCTTCAAGATGCAATTCTTGTAGAAAGACTATATCCGGATTGAATTTACCCAAATGTTTTATTACAGTTTTTCTTTTAATAGGTGAATTGATGCCCCCTATATTCCAAGACAAGAAGCTAAGATTAAACATCATCAGTACTCTTCATCATCATCGGTACTATTCATCTTACTGATCTAATATCAATCATGGTGGGAAAAAAGGATTCACAGCATTTTTCTTCCTAATGCAATGGAGACCCATCCCCACAATGGACCATGACCAAAACCCAGGGAGGAGGAGGGAGATAAGCGAGGGAGTCGGGGGGAGAGAGAGAGGAAGCAGAGAGGGAGAGATAAAAAAAAAAAAAAAAAAAAAAAACACAAACAAACAACACAACAATTGGACACGACCCGCACCCACACGGACCCCGAGACCAACATAAAAAATACCATTTCTACAACTATCCTATTCTTAAACTCCAGAACCATACTACTCATTCCATTAACTCATAAATAATAAAAATATTCAGATTCTATGAACAAAAACCTTCTTCCCATTGTGTTCAAGACCTACTCATGGGACCCCTGCCTCCCTACAAAAGGTCTCGGCCTCCATGACATTGTTAAGAGTGTGTGTACTGCCGTCTTTCTGCACTATTAGCTTTGCTGGGTAAATTAACCTAATATTGTAGTTCTCTTTCTGTAGCCTCCCATAGAAAAAGGACATATCTCTTCTTTTGGTTAACGTTTCTGAAGAGAAATCCTGAAACAATAATAGTTTGTGTGAGCCCAGAGAGAGAGAACCACATTTCCTGTAATGCCTGAGAAATATTAATTTGTCCTGAAAATTGACAAATTTAAAGATTACTGGCCTAGGTCTCGAGACCTCAGTCTGTTCGCGCCTTTGGCCTATCCTATGAACCCTTTCAATCAGAAAGGGAGCAGCAGGAGCCGGGATCTGCAGGGCCTGTGGTAGTGTGACAGTGACAAAATTCATCAAATCTTGAAACTCAGAAGACTCGGGCAAGCCAATTACTTTGAGGTTATTACGCCTCGAACGATCCTCAAGATCTTCCACTTTGGCTTGCAACGCGAGAATATCTTTGCTATGCGTGTCCATTATCGGATCACTGACATTAAGTCTGTCTTCTAAATCTGAGATCCGATTTTCTATTTCATCTAGCCTAGATGAAAACTGTCTAACCTCCAAAGTGAGGCTTGATATCTCATTTCTGATCTCCTGTTTGATCAAATCAAATTGCGGCGTCAATATTTTAGCTACTTCAGCTGCAAATTCCATCAAATTATTGGGGGAGGGATTGGAGACACTCTTATCCAGAGGGGATACCGTGCTAGAGTCCAAGTTCCTGCTGCTCCCCTTCTTTTCTCTAGATTTGGGGGGCATATTGGAAGGAGAACTCCTTTGCTGCATGTACTTATCCATGAATAGAGTACAACCAATGTTTATCTGAGAAGCGCTAGGTATCTAACTGGAAGATTTGGCACAATAGTGCAAAAAAAAAAAAAAAAAAAAAAAACACACACAAACTAACAATACCTTAGTAGCTTGTCTTTAAGTGAAACTCTTTGTGTAGCCCTGCTTTGAGTACTAGCTCTTAGTATATATTATTACAATTTATTCTCCAGAAAGTGATACAATATTTTAAATCAAGAGTCGCTGTTAATCTTCAAATCTCAATGTTTTAATTTAATCCAGGGTGTGGGAAAATTATCCTTTACTTCTAAACCCTTTTAATTAAGTGAAACAGAAGCCAAAAAAAAAAATAAAAAATATGTGTCAATGTGAGTACCCGGTTTCCAATCTAGAACCCCACAATAGCTGATACCCAATACAGATTGTGTATGTCTGAACACTCTAATATATAATTCTAAACTTAATTTGCTAAGATGTGGACCAATGCCTAATATTTAAGGTTATTAATTCCTCAAGGATACACCTATAGAAGCCTTGGTGATATTAAGAGATAGTTACATATAGCCACTGTATTCTAATAACTATTGCCCTTCTGTAATCACCTTTTTATGTTTATTTTATCTCCCTTCAGCCTGCAGTCAAACCAAAGCAGTAATTTGAGACAAGAGATGGTTTGTACTTGCTACGGGGTATATATAGATAATATATAGATAATACCAACAAACATCTAGATAGAGAGAACTGTGTTAAGGCAGACTATGCATGCATAAACGGTCCTCAACTTTCTCCTAGTGCAATTCAGTTCAGATTATGATGTTTTTACAGCAGAGTCTTTACTGCCTTCACAGTCAATCTTTTCAGACGGTCTTAAGCTGTCCAAACACTCTGTGGCTCCAACCACAAGGCCCAATAGGTGGAATGAGAAAGGCTTTAGGACACTTAAGCAGGCTGTATATGTACGTTCAGTGTACCCATAGAAATTAATCCGGGCCAGCATATATTCAGAAATGTCAAAGTACAGTACCTTGCCGCTGTTACTCTGCCCAGGTGCCTTGCCGGTCTGTTCAGACTTCGATGCCCTGCGCTCACAGCAAACCCCCACTGCTTTCCAATCTGACTAACCTCTGCAAGGGGGAACTTGCAGCCTGACAAGCGAACAGCCCTGGTACTCCTCCACAGCAGAGGTGCCGGTCCTCGGCGAGGGGGGGACCGAGCACACCACAACCAGGGCCGATGTACTGCGTCGCCCCTCGATGACTCGGATTGAAGGGGGCGGGATCACCTCCGCTGTCTGCCCAACCAGGGGGCCGAGATTCCTTGCGTCGGTCTCCAAGCCGCCACCGCTCCACTCTCAGCCCTAGAGGGAGACTCCCTCCTCGCCTGCACCGGGAACTCCAAATGCCCCAGACAACACCACCAACTAGCGGAGAGACCGCCGCCAGGTACACCGCGCACTCAACCAGGTGAGTGCCAGAATCCTCGATCTGTGACCTGTATGACGGCGTGAAGGTATGCTCAATCAAGAAGACAGCTCTTGTGCAGGTGAGCTTAGAGTCTCTCCACAGACGGCCTTTGGGTGTAGGGTATAGTAGGTAAAGAAGTTGACAATCACTGGTGTAAGGCCTTAGATATAAAAGAGGGTTTATCTTGAAATAGTGATATTTTATCAGCTGGGAGTTTTTTGTAGAAATGGCGTGCACCAGCCACCGTGCACTTTTAGGCTGCAACTCGGACTTCCCATGCTGGATCGTAATCCATGTTCCCAAGCCTGGATATGGCCAAGGGAAACCAGTGCATCTGTTGGAAATTGATTTGGGCCTCTCCCAGAGGCACGGAGCGTCCTCAGCACCTGCAGCTACCTGCAACCACCTGCATGCCCCGCCTCCAACAGGAAGACCCAGCCCTCTTCTCTAACTATTTCAGCCAGGAAATGCCTTACCTGTAAGTAGGCAAAGAAGTCTGTGTTAGGCAGAGTAAATTCTCTTTTCAGTGCTTCAAATGTTTTAATAATTTTCCTATCAGCATCTATCAGCAAGATCATTCTATTTAGCCCTTTCGTATGCCATCTATTAAAAACCTCAGAATGTAATCCAGGTTGGAATTTTGGATTCCCTATCAGGGGAAGGTAGTGCGAAGCCTTAAAGTTAATTGAAAGAATTTTTGCAATTTTCCACCATGCCCTGATAGGATTATAGATAACTTTTAATTTTTTAATTTCTAGGGGCAGCTCCTTAGGGGGTGAATATATAAGGGATAAAGGATGGTATGGATCACATATATTAGCTTCCAGTTGGTTATTTAGAATGTAATCTTTAGACAGAATCCAACCCGCCACTATTCGCGCTAAAAAACAAAGATTGTATGCTCTTATGTCTGGGAGTGCTAAGCCCCCATAATCACGTGGAAGGGTAAGTTTATTAAGAGATATTCGTGCTCTTTTCCCTTGCCAGAGAAATTGTCTGATTAGGCCATTGATCATGCGTATATCTCTTTCAAAAAGGATTACTGGGATATTCTGCAGTATATATAGTAATTTCGGGAGGAGGATCATTTTGACCAATGCTATCCTTCCTGAGATTGAAAGTGGCAGACTTTGCCAAGTTCTAAGTTTTTCCTTAAATTGGTTAATAATTGGGGGAATGTTAAGCTCATATACCAAATCTGAGTTCACAGGAATAATTATTCCTAGGTATTTAAATGATTCTATTACTCTTTTAAATGGATTCTCCAAACATGAATCCTTACTCCTGCGGATCCAGAGGATTTCTGATTTAGATGCATTTATTTTATAGCCTGAGAAGGTACCGAATTGGTCAATTATCTGCATCAGTTTTGGAATATTAACCTTGGTATTTGATAAATACAACAAGACATCATCTGCATACAAACCTATTTTCATCTCATGATTTAGGATCTTTATTCCCTCTAAACTTTGCCTTATCATAATAGCCAAGGGTTCAATGGCAATGTTATACAAAAGCGGGGAGAGAGGGCAGCCCTGGCACGTTCCTCTTTCAAGAGTTATTGATGGAGATATCATACCGTTAGTTATCAAGCTTGTAGCTGATCTTTTGTAAAGACTCTCTACGAATTGGGGGAATTTGCCCTTAATTCCAAATTTCAACAAAGATGTGTTAAGATGTTTAAATGTAACAGAGTCAAATGCTTTTTCTGCGTCAATGGACAGAATAGCGGTATCTGATGCCCCAGGGTCTTCCTCTCTACCCGCCAAGATCTTTTCGTAGTATTCCAAAGTAACCAATACCTCCCTAATTTTGGCCGAGGAGTTTCATCCATTCATAAAGCCGGCTTGATCCGGATGAATCACTTTGGGCAGAATTAACTGTAGTCTAGATGCTAAGATAGACATTAAGATCTTGTAGTCTGAATTAAGTAGGGCTATTGGTCTATATGATTCTTTAAGCCTAGGATCTTTTCCTGCTTTAAGGATTAAGGTTGTGTGGGAGAAGGAAAATGAGGCTGAGACTGGTTTGCCTTTAATATAATATTCGTTATATAAGTTTGTTAAATATGGGGCACTTTCTTCAACTAGTATTTTGTAAAATTCGCTAGGTAGTCCATCCGGACCAGCCGCCTTATTAATTGGTGATTTAGAGATTGCCAACTTTACTTCTTGGACCGATATAGGAGCATTAAGGTCGATGATGCATTCATCAGTTAATGATGGGCTAACAATCTTATTCCAAAACTCTGCAGATTTATCTTGGTCATAGCCCTTATCAGAATATACATTTTGATAATATTTCACTAATATAGTTGCAATCTTATCAGGATCTAAAATTCGCTTTCCCTTATCTAAGAGTTCTTCAATATACGGATATTTTTTTTCATTATTAACCAATCTAGACAACATCTTTCCAGATTTGTTCCCAAATCTGTAGAATTTAGCCTGAGTTTTTAGTTCTTTCTGCGCTTGTTGAGTTAAGATAAATGTGTCCCTAGTTTCTTTGGCTCGCACATACTTAGCCCAGTTTGAGGCATTTTTATGCAGTAAGAATTTATTATATGAGTTAGATAGTGCCTTATTTATTTATTTTTCTCTTGTCTTTAATTTTTTAGTTAGAGCGATATTATAGGCTAATATTTCTCCTCTGAGAACCGCCTTGGCGGTATCCCAGAGTAGTTCTGGGCGTTCAATATATTCATGGTTGAACTGTATAAATTCCTCAAATTTTAACCTGAGATGAGTTTTAAATTTCATATCCGTTACTAAGTAATGTGGGAAAAAAAATAGCAAAGATTTAATTTGCGGCCGTTTCAACTGAATATGCAAAGAAATGGGGGCATGATCTGATATTGTCATGGGAAGGATTCTTGCTTGCACGGTTGTAGGCCCTATACGCTCATCTATAAGGAATAAGTCTATTCGTGAGAGGGTTTTATGTGCTTTTGAAAGACAAGTAAATTCCTGTACATCAGGGTTTTGAATACGCCATATATCCCGTAGTGCTAAATTTTGTTTTATTTTCTTGATCATTTTAAATTCTAAATTATCCTTTTTCAGTTTTTTCTGTTTCGTGGTTTCTCGAAGCCTGTCTAATGGACATTGCGGCGCCATATTAAAATCCCCACCAATAATAAGGTGTCCCTGACTATATAGTAATAATTTAGATTGTATTTTATTCCAAAATTCTATGTCAAGAGTATTAGGGCCATATATATTACATAGTGTAAGGTATCATGGGCGAGTTTTATTTTTAACAGAACGAATCTTGCCTCCGGATCGGGCTCGCAGTGCACAACCTCGATTTGGGCTTTTTTCCCTATTAAGATAGCTACTCCCCTTTTTTTACCAATACTTGGTGAAAAGAACACTTCTTTAACCCATGAGGTTTTGAGTTTAGAGGATTCCTCTGAGTTAAAATGTGTTTCTTGGATTAACCCTATGTCCGTCTGGGACTTCATTAATTCTGTCAGTATAGCTTTTCGCTTAATAGGGGTAGAAATCCCTCCCACGTTCCATGATACAATCCTAAGTTTTTCTATTTTCTTGTAGTTTTAAACCTACTCTGAGGTGAAGCAGCAAGGAAGGAGAAGAAGAGAGAGAGGAGAGGAAAAAAAAAAAAAGGGGGAAGAAGAAAAAAAAAAAAGAAGGGGGGACCACAGTGAGACCCCCAAAAGGGGGAGGGGGGGAGCTCAGGCAATTTCCCTAAGTGCCCCATCTATCTCTAAATAAAGGAATTGTACCCATGATTAGGCCTACTCTGCCAGAGCTAACCCCTTTGGTACTGGTAAGTCCAAAGTTGTAAAGAATTTCTCTGCTGCGGCAGCCTCCGCAAAAAAATATGTAACATCCTTCACTGTTACTTTAAGTTTAGCAGGAAAAATGAGAGCATGCAATTTTAACCAACTTTCTAACTTACGCAAATTTTCTTCATTCTCTTGGTATCTTTATTTGAAAAGCAATAATGTAAGTTTAGATGTCGGCCCATTTTTAGTGAACAAACTGGGTTGTTCTTGCTGATTGGTGGATAAATTCACCCAACAATAAACAAGTGCTGTTAAGGGTTCTAAACCAAAATGGCTGTCTCCTTAGCTTAGATGCCTTCTTTTTCAAATAAAGATAGCAAGAAAACAAAGAAAAATTGATAAAAATATTAAATTAGAAAGTTGCTTAAAATTGCACGCTCTATCTGAATCACAAAAGAAAAAAATTGGGTTCAGTGTCCCTTTAAGGATTGGAGAGGATCTGCAAAGAGGTGTGGGACAAAATCTCTCCTGAGATTTGTGCAAACCTGGTGGCCAACTACAAGAAACATCTGACCTCTGTGATTGCCAACAAGGGTTTTGCCACAAAGTACTAAGTCATGTTTTGCAAATAAGTCAAATACTTATTTCACTCATTAAAATGCAAATGAATTTATAACTTTTTTTAAATAAAATTATAGACTGATCATTTTTTTTATCAGTGGGCAAACCTACAAAAATCAGCAGTTGATCAAATATTGTTTTCCCCTCACTGTATTTGTGTCCATAAATCCAATTTTTTAATTTGCTTGAAATAAATTAATTAATGTTGATTTACATAAATGCATTTACACCTTGAAAATGAGCAAAAAATTATTTGTATGTTGTTAATAATTAAAAAAAATTAAATATTGCACATACTTTACAAAATATTTAATTAAATATTTTCACTGTACAAATCAGTATTTCTTCTTACAGTGCCGCAAAATCCTAAAGTTATTAATAGCTTTGACATTCAAGATACTACATTTATTGTATTTCAATTGCTTCATTCTATGTTTTTTCAAATTTTTAATGAAGCCTCCTTCATTTCCTGTTTTTCAATAGTGCAGAAAGAAAAAGACACGATAAAGCATCAAATTTATTTTTAATTCCACATAGGATTAAAAAAAACGAAAGGTACAGCAACCCTAAGTTCAGTAAACATTCATCAAGGACATAGCACAAACGGGCTTACGCGTTTTGGATAGTAATCCGTAGTCATAGCCTATAGTGCTACCTCACTCACTAGTTTAAAAAGCACATACATCGGCATAATTGGATAAAAACAAACACGCCCTCTTGAAGTGGAGCCTATCACAAGTAATTTACCCTCTATGTCTATACACTGAAAGCGTAATATCACATTTAATCACATTAAAATATTGCGAATAACATACTGGACAATAAATAAGGAAGATTGGTACAATAATGTTTTCTTGATGCATATGAAATGTACAAATAACAAGTAGTCATAGATATTACTAATGCTCACATTTTGCAATATAAATAAATGCAAGATCATGATCGGAGTGAAAAGGGGGCAGACATACACAAATTTCAGGAGATATCCAAGGCGTACCCCCAGTTATCAATAGGAGCACAGGAATTATACACCTATACATATATACAAATGGAAGAGAACAATTTCATAGGTACAAATAGGATACAAATTCCATAACAAATGAGTAGAATAATACTTATATTAATATGGTGAACTAATATATATATATATATATATATATATATATATATATATACAAACCTTGGGTAAATGCAAAACCTTACATACATACATAAAACCATGACAGAAAAGCCAGAATCATAGTGATTCTATATGTTAGATAATAATGTGCTCTATACATTATACATAAAGTTAATGAAATTATCAAAGGTATATGAATGTATGTTCTAATTATGGTAGCAAACTTACCACTACAACAAATGCATAACATGTACCACTGTGAATATATTGTACATTCATTATCACTCACTCTCGTCCAATAAGGATAATGTGATAAGTGAGCTGATATAAGCACTTGTGCAACATATGCACAGGGATCCATTAAGAATAATCACAACAGTACAACAGCGAAAAAAAGTGGAATAGATAATCTCTATATCTAGGTACCAATTTAATCGGTGATGTAGAGGATTGGAGTGGATCGTGGAGGAACGCCGACAAGCCCAGAGAGGGTACTCTGTAATCCATGAGAGGTCAGAAGCGTGTGAGACACAGGCCTCTATTTATCAAGCTGTCTACTTACCTGCATTCGACGGCCCCAATGCGCTCACCTAAGATTGCCTAACATCGCCTCCGCGGGCCTGAATACATTCGTTAAATTTATCAAGAAAGATGTCAAAAAGCCACGCACCAAGTATGGTGCGATGAGCAGTGGACTGTTGTTAACTAACAGTCATCGATCTCACTGCTCTTCGGCAGTGGCGTCACTAGGGGGGGGCGGGCCGCACCCGGGTGACACCCTCCAGGGGGTGACACCAAAAAAAAAAAAAAAAATTTTTTTTTTTTTTTTTTAAATTTTATTGAAATTCAAAGAAATACAATGTTGAGATGCATAGATTTTTTTTTTTTATTAGAGGGGCTGGCATTTGGGAACATTGGTGGGACTGGGGAAGTTGTAGACACACAATTGTTTGCCCCTTGAGCCAGTGCTGCAATTTCAACAAATAGTTTTCCCGGCTGCTTTTGCTTGTTTGTACTTTGCTTCTCCCCTGCCCAATTTCGCTATGAATGTTGTGGGCATGCCGTGGGGCTTGCAAAGCTGCGCTGCTAGCCTAAACCTGCCTGCCTATCTGTGCTCACTGCTCAGTGACATGTGGAGCAGTGGAGTCACTCACTGCTGTGCTGTCTCTCTAAACGGAAACTGGCAAATCATGAGGGGATGCCTGGCACCTGACCGCATGACTGTTTGACACTGTCTTTAAAGTGAAGGAGCCACGTATGATGCCCACCAGACCATTACGGTTACGGTACACTAAGTGCACACTGAACAGGTAGGAGGGCGGGCGGGGGTCTGGGGGTGGGCAGAGTGCAGAGGTGATTGGCCATAAGAAGCGGTAGGCACGCGGCCCGGGGCTGTGCACTGACAGGCTTAGAACAGAGGCAGAGAGCAGAATTTTCATAGTTTGCGCCTAAACCTTTTCCTTAGTGATTTATTTTTAGAGTGCTCTGTTTATTTTTCATTTGATGCTCTTCTGAGCCAGGGAGCAGCTCTAGGCATGAGCTTCCTAATTAATGCAGTGCAGTTTACATATTTTGTAAGTGTGTGTCTGAGTTTTTGTGTGTGTGTGTCTGAGTGTGTTTCCGAGTGTTTGTGTGTGCATCTGAGTATGTTTTTAAGTGTGTCTGAGTGTTTGTATGTGTGTGTGCCTGTGTTTTTGTGTGTGTCTACTTTCCGGGGGGGGGGGGGTTACACCATAACTTACCGCACCGGGTGACACCAACCCTAGTGACGCCACTGCTCTTCGGCTTATTCGCAGCTTTCTTGCTATACTGTCACTAAGCGTCCACACTATACTATACTGTTTTACCCACTAAACCGCCGCTCCCGGAGCCCCCCGCAACTATAATAAATATATGAACCCCTAAACCGCCGCTCCTGGACCCTGCCGCCACCTACATTATACCTATTAACCCCTAATCTGCCGCCCCCTATACCGCTGCCACCTACATAAAGTTATTAACCCCTGTCCTGCCAATCCGGGACCCCGCTGCAACTAAATAAATTGTTTAACCCCTAAACCGCCACTCCCGGAGCCCGCCGCCACCTACATTATACCTATTAAGCCCTATCCTGCCCCCCTCCTACACTGCCGCCACTATAATAAAGTTATTAACCCCTAAACCTATGTCTAACCCTAACACTAACATCCACTTACTTAAATATAATTTAAATAAATCTAAATAAATATTACTATTATTAACTAAATTATTCCATGTGTCTGGTGATATATTCAAAGAAAGAGGCTGACCCTGTCTGTTCTGATGACTGGGGATGCATCTCCCATAAGAAATAATAGGGATCTTAGCTTGAGTAAAAGTCCATCAACATTGTCAGTTATTTCCAATCTCTGCGAGGGGGCTGTATTTGAAGTATGTTTAAACATTGACTGTGCTTTTTCTTAAACAAAAAATGGTTTATGTGTAGTAACAATTTAAATAATACATATGTAAATTAAAGAAACAGTCTAGGTTAAAGTAAACTGCGATGCTTCTGATAGGGCATGCAATTTTAAACAACTTTCCAGTTTGCTTTTATCATCAAATGTGCTTTTTTTCTCTTGGCATTCTTTGTTGAATGCTAAACCTAGTAATGCTCATATGCTAATTTCAAAGCTCTTGAAGTCTGCATCCTATCTCAGTGCATTCTGACAGTTTTTTGCAGCTAGACAGTGCTAGTTCATGTGGAGTCATATTGATAACGTGCTCACTTTTTTGTAGCTATTTATGAGTCAGCATTGATTGGCTAAAATGCAAGTCTGTCAAAAGAACTGAAATTGGGGGCAATCTGCAGAAACTTAAATACAAGGTAATCACAGAGGTAAAACGTATGATATTATAACTATTGGTTATGTAAAACTGGGGCATGGGTAATAAAGGGATTTTCTATCTTTTTAAACAATAAAAAGTTTCACTGTACACTCACTAGATTTCTCACAATAGAAAATCTTCCCTCTGAAGAGCTGGTGAGACTGATATTTCTGGAAAGGTCCATCGCAGATGGGAGATAGTGCTTTGAAAATTAGAAACTCACAGCGATGTTTCCTTATTAAAATACAGGTAACTCCTATGGAATAAAGCTGCCATGGAACACCTATATATTTGTTAAGTCTGGGATCTCTATTGCTAATAAAGAACAACAAAAAACACCTTACTGTTAAACCTATAGGAACTGTGGGATATACAATGATTTATTTATATGTATTTTGTTGTATAATGCTATCAAATGTATTTTAAGTCTTGGTTTTTTTTAAAAAAAAACTATTTATTTGCTTTTGGCTTTTTTCCAGGAAGAAGCTTTAGTGTTCCTGATATTATTATTTCATAGAAGACAGTAGCTGCGGATTTTATTTATTTATTGCCGATATGAGTTCTCAGTGTTCTTAACAAGTTATACTTAAAATATTGTGACCGCATGGTAACAAATGTGTTCTATATTAATAACTCGTTTGTTACAGTGCAGTCGGAATATTATAAAGATAAAACATAAACAGTGAGAATATATCGGCAATAAATAAATACAACTAGAAAGTAATGGCTTCTGTCTTTTATGAAATATTAATATCACAAACACATAATTTTCTTACCAGCACACGCTATTATGCGAGCACGGCATCAGAACCTCGCGCAGGGAAGGGTTAAGTAGCGCAGCGATGGCAGCATATTTTTAAACATATATGTTTATGAATATATATATATATAAATATATATATATATAATGATGTGTTAATACAGTATGTGTATAGACACATATTAACACATAAATATATATGTACAGTATATAGTCATATAATATATATTTACTAGGAACACTCAGTTCCCATAGACCACCCCACTCCCATCAATTTTAGACCACAAAAATTGCCTAGTGCAGTTGTTTTTTAATAAAAAAAAAGCTACATTTTTTTTCAAATAAAAAACTATAATCAATTTTGAGGGCATTTGGGGCACTTTTAGAAAATGAACCAGAGATCGGATCTCTGGTTAATTTTCTGAGCACTAATTGCTACCGTGAGCTCATGGTAGCAAAAACCAGCCACTTGTAATGGCTCATTAATTATCGCACACCCGAAAATGGGCAAATTTTCCCATTTGCGGGCACGTGATAATTTAGCGCTCCACTTGTAATCTAGCCCTGTATACATACAGTATGCACAATATACTCACAGTTCCCCAGCTCCTATTGGTGTATTATTGATGTCCTAGTTTCACCATTGCATTGTAACAAAAGGGGTTGAGTTAATTATATTGCCATACAAATCTGTGTAAATGGTCATTTACATTACACTCTCAATATGGTTGGCAATGCTGCCACCCACAGAAACTGCCTTCAAACACTAATTTCAGCACTTTTCTAAATGTCACAGGCAAGCTTTAATCATCAGAGCCCTAGCTAGCAGCAGGAACTAACCATTAGGGACGTAAGGGTTAACTCCTTGACTGCTGCTATCCAATAGATTATTGTGAAATCACTGCATTTGCAACATTGTTTTTACCATGTTGTATCTCTGGTAAAATTTCTCCCAAGATTTTCCAAAGCCCTAACATTTTGTGGGTAGAGCCATGACTGGAGAGGTGCAGCCTTACAGAGGGGTTGGTGCATGTAATGTGCAAGGCTAGGTGGACTTTGGCTGTGTATTGGGTGGAGTGGTGGTAGGAAAACACTATACTAGGAGTAGGGTGATCATATTGCCGCTTTAAAAAGGGACATATATTAAAAATACATATGACAGGGCTATGTTTTCAGGGCTGTTTAAATAAATGTTTTGTATAAGAACCCTGACATATGTATTTTTCATATGTGTCCCTTTTTAAAGAGGCAATATGGTCACCCTAAATAGGAGGGATGAGTACAGGGAAAATGTGGGGGGGGGGCCATTATTCTGAGGGAGCAAGTACCTCATGAAATGCCTATGGAAACTAGATAAATGTTCATAATTCAGGTGAGAGTGATATGTTTGGGCCCCCAAAGATAATTTAGTAGTAAGCAATAGTAATAATTTATATGCTGATCTGTATAATGATTTTGAGGGTAAATAGATAGATAAAGATGGATAGATCTGCACTAATAAAAGGCTCCCATGTATTAGGATTGATATTCTGCACACACATATGTATAGACTGGCTTCTATGGGCCCCCTCCAGCACTTGGGCCCTGGTGCTATTGCACCAATGGTAGTTCTATACTAGGTTGAATCAAAAGAAGGGGATATAAGTTTATAAAGGGTATAGGAAAGGTGGAGGCATTTCTAACCCAGACATCCCAAGTCTCCCTGAAGTTCAGGGAGTCTCCCTGATTGTAATAGCTACTCCCTGATGCCAGCAAATGGAATGCAATCTCCCTGAAACTCCAAGTACCATGATCCAATGTGGCCCAAATCCAGAAAAGTGTTTCTTTAAGGAATGCCTTTAGTTGCTGGGACGTTATAGAACCCTCAAAGCCTGCATCAGTAACCAAAAAGCCCCCACTGATTCTAATAAAATAAAACACAAATACTACCTTATTTACTGTACGTAATTAAACTTTGTATTCTAAAATATTTGAGCATTCAACTAGCGTACGATCACTGGAAAATAGGTTTGTTGTATGTGG
Organism: Bombina bombina; assembly: GCF_027579735.1. Classification (NCBI taxonomy): domain Eukaryota; kingdom Metazoa; phylum Chordata; class Amphibia; order Anura; family Bombinatoridae; genus Bombina; species Bombina bombina. Next base: position 224,130,469 of record NC_069499.1, read on the forward strand.
TTGTGCAGTAAAGCTACTTTTTTAATGTGACTTTAGTGGGAAGCTACTTTGATCATAAGTCTCTATCTTATTTAGGGTTTCAAAGTGTCCAATATTTAACTGAGAGGGGGGGGGGGGGTGTTTGCGGCGAGAGAAGCCACCTCCCTGAAATGAGTATTTGCAGGTTGGGATGTCTGCTAACCCCAGAGATAACATGAAGGGGCAGAGGGGGAAGGGGCAGATACGGAGGTCATGTAAAGAAATTGAAGTACAGACATATTAAAAGAAAAATGTCTCCCCATTTTCTTCAATGCTGAGAGATATCTTCTAACCTGCAACTTTTAATTCAGCTGTTATCTGAGGCCGAGGGTTTGTGATTACCTTTTGAAGAAAGAGTATTTCAATTCTGACTAGGCTGCCCACTTAAAGAGTCATAAAAATATGTCACAATACATTATCCTGTGTTATTAAATGATAATCCAAACCACTTGAATACACTGATACTAATACTAATTTTCCTTATTCTTTTAAACACTTCATCTACTCATTTTTCACAAACTAATAAAAGTTATGTTTTAACTCAAATAGCTACTTTCAGCCTTGCAATCTGGGCATAGAGTGCTGTAATTGCATTCTTTTGGTGGAATTGCTTTATTTTTCCACATTCTAACTGTTATCCTGTGTTATATGTATTTTTGCTGTTTCCACCATTCCAATTTTAGTCTTCGCTGTAACATATGCTGCCTTCATTACATATTTATCCAATGGCAGACATATATATATATATATATATATATATATATATATATATATATATATATATATATATATAGTTAATTAACCACTAACCCTGTTGGGTGGAGCATTTAGCAACAAATGCAGTGTTACGTTATAGTGTTTCAAGAGCAAACAAGCACACCTGTGCAAATTTTATTTTAAAATAATTTTTATTAGATGGGGTTATTATGAGTGTAACTGTACTCTGTAATGTATTTTTTAAGTGTTTTGTGCAACTTTTATGTTTTGCAAAACCGTTAACCAGAGCTCTGAAATTGCAGTAATCATTCTAGCATAAATTGCGATTGCGCTCAAGCGATCATGTTTATTTTCAACATGTAGTACCAGCGGTGAACCCGACGGACGCAAAACTCTGCGATAAACCCCTTATCGCCCCAAATATAAATAACTATATACTGCTAAAATATAAAAACAGTATTACAGTATATATTATTACAGTACCATTTGTTACATTATTAATCTTCCACTGATATTAAACACAATAAACAATGAAAATTTTTTAAATGGCTACGCACTGTTATACAAGTATAATGATAAAACATGAACAATTGTTTTTTTGTAGATGATTCCCCCTAAAACAAATTATGCTGATGCTTTTGCAAATGTAAAGAGGTGTTGGGAAAAAATAATGTAACATTGTTGCCATCTAGTGTCCAAATGGCAAATGTTTAGTTAACAAAAGGAATTTTGTTAACTATAGATATCTTAACATCTAATACCTTTTCCTTAAAGTGACATTAGATGAGACATTTAATCTCCCTGTAAAATGTTTAATTACATAAAATTAATCTTTGCAATATCCATTATACATTTCTATTTTCTGGAAATATGCCTTTGAATATTGTTTAGTTCCAACCCTTTGAGAGAGACTTGAGTGCTGGAATTATATTGTATGGTGAAATTAACCTAAGCCTGCAACATTCTACAAAATGATTGGGTAAATTAGAACACAAAATCATTTACATCTATACTCAATTTGGCTTTATAAAATATGTATCCCTGAACAGATCTTGCTTTCCATTTCTTGCAAATTATGCAACACAATGACGGTGTAAAATGATTTTAAAACATCTATTTTGAGATGCAGAGCTAAAATGCTCTAAATCCAATTTATCTTTAACTGAAAAGCTAAATCACTATCTGATGCATTTGTTGTATTTTTTTAATATCTCGTATGATCTGAATTATTTTTTATTAATACTCATTAACAGGCATGTGCAACAGAGGCATCCTCAGAGCTCTGGTTAACTGTTTTTGAAACAAAAAAGTGTCAATAACCACATTAAAAACACATTTATAAGTACAGTTACACTCATAATAGCACTATCTAATAAAAAATATTTTGAAAAATATTCAAAAAAATAGTTATGTCTCAAAGATATGAGATCTCAGTTGTCAGAAGAAAAAGAAGGGAGGCAAATTGCTTTAACATAGAGATGCATATATATACATGTCTAAAGATGGATATATATATATATATATATATATATATATATATGTACATATTTAGTTATGTATTTATATGTGTATATATGCATTTATAGACATATATACACATATAAACATATGTATACTTATATAGACATATATATTAGTACATTTAAACCCTTTGCAGTCAAGCAGATTCAAAGATGCCAAAAGCATATTTAATAGATATTCCTATATATATAAGCATATTTAATAGATATTCCTATATATATATATATATATATATATATTGGATATAAAAAGTCTACACACCCCTGTTAAAATGTCAGGTTTCTGTGATGTAAAAAAATGAGACAAAGATAAATAATTTCAGAACTTTTTCCACCTTTAAAGTGACCTATAAACTGTACAACTCAATTGAAAAACAAACTGAAATCTTTTAGGTAAAGGGTGAACACCCTTTTATAACTGGGGATGTAGCTGTGTTCAGAATTAAGCAATCACATTCAAAATCATGTTAAATAGGAGTCAGTACACACCTGTCATCATTTAAAGTGCCTCTGATTAACCCCAAATAAAGTTCAGCTGTTCGTATATATATATATATATATATATATATATATATACTTGCACCTATACATGTATACAGTATCAAAATGCTATCAGACATTGTAATGTGAAATATGCAATCAGGTTTGTGTGCGAGTAGGGTGTTTTTTCTCTATTGACTTCTATGGGAGAATACATAAACGCAATCGCAATATCCTAACTTCGGCTTTTTACTCGCATTGGTTTAGTATGGAGCGAAAACTTTTAAATTTCAACTTGTAATGTGAGCACTACCCGACGCGCACAAAAAGCTTCTAGTGGAGTTAGCATGCAAGCAGGATCGTTAAATACCGCTCCAATTTTAATCTGGCCCATAAATGGGAGATAAAAAAAGTTGTGAAAAATATGGGAGGAGGAGAAAGGACAAGGTAAGACATTGTAAAGATGAAAATAAGTAAGATCATATGTATTGTTGGAAGTTAAAGGGACAGTCAACACCAGAATTTTTATTGTTTTAAAAGATAGATAATCCCTTTATAATCCATTCCCCAGTTTTGCATTACCAACATAGTTATAATAATACACTTTTCACCCCTGTGATTACCTTGTATCTAAGCCTCTGCAAACTGCCCCCTTATTTCAGTTCTTTTGACAGACTTGCATTTTAGCCAATCAGTGCTTACTCTTAGGTAACTTCACGCGTGTGAGCTCAATCTTATCTATATGACACACATGAACTTAGGCCCTCTAGCGGTTAAAAACTTTCACGTAAGAGGCGGCCTTCAAGGTCTAAGAAATTAGCATATGAGCCTTCCTAGGTTTAGCTTCCAACTAAGAATACCAAGAGAATAAAGCAAAATTGTTGATAAAAGTAAATTGAATCATGAAAGTTTATTTTAGACTTCCCTTTAAAAGATCAAAATTAAAGGGACATTAAATAATTTTTTCTCGTGCATATTTCAAGTTGAAAGATCGATGCCCGCTAACTTCAGGACTTTAGATACTGCCACCGTACTAACTTCCTCTCCACGTAAACTTCTATGATGTGCACTTTAACCCCTTCACTAATAGGAGAAAAACTTGCATAAAATACCATATATATATATATTGCATACAAAGAGCTTTTAGTGCATAACAGTTTCAACTAGCTATTTATTCACAGAATAGAATTATGAAATTATTGTAAATTTACCCAAAAAGTATTTTTTTTATTAATACCCATTAACAGGCATGTGCAACAGAGACATAGGACCAAGTTGCTTGAGTCCAATTGAAGTTAACATGCGTCGGGTTAGTGAGTCCAAAAATACATTACAAAGTACAGTTACACTAATAATAACACTATCTAAAAATATATATTTTGAATAATATTCATAAAAATAGTTATAAGGTCTCATAGATATGAGATCTTAGTTGTTAGAAGAAGAAAAAGGCAGGCACTGAGGTTCTTCCCATCCAAACATCAGTGTATTGAGGGTCCCTCCCTCCCATCCAAACATCAGTGTGAGGGGCAATCACTCCCCCTATCTCCTATCTAAACAACAGTGTTAGGGTTCCTCACACTCCCATCCAAGCATCACTGTGAAGGCTGGTCACTCCCACCCAAAAATCAGTGTAAGGGGCTGGTCCCTTACCCTCCCTCCCACCCAAGCATAATATGAAAGCATAGTTCCCTCCCTCCCAAGCATTATATGAGGGCATGGTCCCTCCCCTCCCTCCCACCCAAGCATCAAATGAAAGCATTGGTCTCTCCCTCACCCCTGCCATGCATCATATGGGGGCATGGTCCCTCCATCCCCATCCCAAGCATCATATGAGGGCATTGTCCTTCCCTCCCCTCTCCAAAGCATCATAGGAGGGCATGGTCTCCCTCTCTCCTCTTCTCCAAAGCATCAAAGCATCATAGGAGGACATGGTCTCTCCCTTCCCCTCCCAAGCAAGCATCATATGAGGGCATGCTCCCTCCCTCCCCCTCTGCAATAACAATAACCTTTTAGGTTAGATATAACTATTAAAATGAATAGTTTGTAGCTATTCTTATTTCCAACTCACAATGAATTTAATGAAGTGGAGTATGAAAGAAATAGCATTTGGTATTTAGATAGATATACTCACATATAAACTTTTATAACACAAATGAGTTATCTGCAAGTGGTTGATGTATAACTATATTATATAGATAGGCAGATAAAGTAAGATCCTCTGAGATAATGTATTAGGAGGTTTATGACTTGTTTCGGTTTACAGCAGTTGAGTCAGCACTTGTATGATTTTAGGTACATGAAGCCAATGAATATAACAATAACGTTAAACCACAAGAGTAATATAGTGACAGTCAATGTTAACACTTCAGTAAGTATACTTGCAGTTTTTTGGATACACTTTGAATTCTCATGAGGATGGCGTAGGATGTCAGATGATAAGCGGATTTTGAAGAAAGATTCAGCGTTCCTTGGCTTAACACGCTGAGAGGCAGCGGTATCAGGTTTGCTCTGAGCGTCTCAGTCGGATCCAGATGACATCACACACGTAGTGAGAGAAAAACTGACAGGCTGTGCAAAATAGTCAGCAACTTTTTAAGGAGAGATGCAAACTGAAAAGCCTGGATTAGATTTGCACAAATGTAAGAATCAGGAGTTACTTAAGGCTTGAAAGCGATTTTAGATGAGAATGCACTAAAGAGTAAACAAATGTCAATGACAGAGCTGGAGTTACACTGAGTTAACACTTGCAAATAATCAAGCAGTTAGTTAAGGTAAACACTCCTTCTTAAATAGAGAAAGGTATGGGTGGAGATTTCTTCTTAAATATATATGATATAGTGGAAATGTGACAGATCCCTCCATTCAGGAAATCCTCTATGAGCATTTAGGTCCATGCTTAGAAGGGAATTTAGCGTGAAAAGATGATACAAGATGGGGTGCATGTAAATCAGTATGAGGTATCCAGGAATCCTCCTCATAACCATAGCCTTTCCAGTGTACTACATATTACAATTTTCTCCAACTTAGATAAGAATCCAATACTTTTTCAACCTCATATTCAATATGGCCATCAATAACAACATTGGGAAAAGGTGTTCCTTGTCTAGAAGGATCAGCAAGAAAAGGTTTTAACAAGGACACATGAAAAGATGGGTGATTTTTTAGGCTGGACGGAAGTGTATCGGGTATGGGGAGAGGACTCAATAATGCAAACGGTTTGTGATGGTCTTTTTTGTTTCTTTAGCAAGTTTGACAAGTTTGAACATATTTATAAATGTATTGCTTAACCTGTGGCCACCAGAAGTTTTGACTTATGAGTTCTTGAGTCTTGGTGATTCCAGGATGTTTTGATAGAGGATAGTCATGATAATGTTGAAGAAGTGTTTTTCTTAATGAAGGTGGAACATAAGTTAAATTGTCATGTAAATAAAGACCAGAAGAGTCATTCTTTGTGCAGGAAGAGGGAATTGTAGAATCGGTCTGCAGGGCATGTAATATTTCTGAATGTAAAGTAGTTATTACTGCTAGGAATTTTTGAGGTGGAATAATATGTTGTAATTCCTCTTTTTCAGTTGTAGATTCTAAAGAGTGAGATAGAGCATCAGCTTTTATGTTTTTGGAACCTGGTCTGTATGTAATGAGAAAATTGAAATGATCATGGAAAAGGGCCCAACATACTTGTCTTGATGAGAGGGTTTTATTGTTTTTTAAGTACTGGAGATTTTTATGATTAGTGAAAATAAAGAATGGTTTACTACATCCTTCTAATAAATGTCTCCAATGATCCAGTGCACATTTTATAGCTAGGAGTTCTTTATCCCCCACGGAATAGTTTACTTCTGCTGGAGTTAGCAATCTGGAGAAGTAAGCAATAGGATGGAGAATAGATGAGGTAAAGGTTCTTTGAGAAAGAATAGCTCCAATTCCAACATTTGATGCATCCACTTCAAGAGTAAATTGATGTTCTGGGTTTGGTAATTGAAGGATTGGAGCAGTGGTGAAGCTATGTTTTAATTGATCAAAAGCTTTTTGGGCCTCAGGATTCCAAATAAATCTTTGTTTACCTGTTAATTTGGTAAGAGGTTTTACAATTGAGGAAAAATTATATATAAATGTTCTGTAAAAGTTCGAAAATCCCAAAAATCTCTGCAGTGATTTTACTGTTGTTAGTTTTGACCAGTTAATAATTGCACAAACTTTTTCTGGGTCCATTTTGATTCCTTCGGGGGAAATAATGTAACCCAGGAATTTTATTGTCTTTACATGGAATTGACATTTCTCCATTTTGGCATAAAGCTTATGTTCTCTTAATCTAACTAGTACCCATTTTACATGTTTTGTGTGTTCTGACATATTGTTTGAATAAACAAGGATATCATTCAAATAAATTACAACACACACATCCTTTAAATCTTTAAAAATGTAATTTATAAAAAACTGAAAAGTAGCTGGTGCATTGGATAAGCCAAATGGCATGACATTGTACTGAAAAAGACCATATCTGGTTCTGAACGCAGTCTTCCACTCATCTCCACTCTTTATTCTGATTAAATTATAGGCCCCTTTTAGGTCTAGCTTAGTGAATATAGTGGCTTAATTTAATCTTTCAAGAAGCTCAGGGATGAGAGGAAGAGGATATCGATTTTTAACTGTTATGGAATTTAGGGCTCTGTAGTCAATAATTAGTTTAAGGGATCCATCTATGTTAGTGACAAAGAAAATACCAGCTGATGATGATGTGGAGGGAGAAATGAAGTCTTTCCTTAAATCTTTATCCAAATAATCCCTAATATGTTGTAATTCTTTCTGGGATAATAGAAATATTCCCCCAAAAGGATTTTTTCCCCCTGCTTTGGTGTCTATGGGGCAATCATATGGCCTGTGTGGGGGAAGATTTTCCGCTTATTTTAAATCAAACACATCTGAAAATTCCAGGTATTCTGTAGGTAGCAGGGGTTCAATATGTTTAATTTTTACATAGGAAAAACAAGTGGAAGAGCAGTAGTTTGAGGTATAAGTAATTTTATTATTAATCAATGGAAGCGTTATGTTTCTGTAACCATGGGTAACCTAGGATTAAAGGATGTAAAGAACTAGGTATAATGTCAAAAGATATATATTCTTTATGACCATTGTTTGTAGTAATGGGTACGGTGTGGTGTGTTATAGGTCTATAACCTTCACAAATACAGGTATTTGTTTAAACACACATGGTATTTTATTTTTAGAAACAACCTTTTGATACATATCTTTTTTTTAAAAAACATTTAACACAGAAAAAAAATGTGAATCAGTTTTCATGTCTGTAAAAGGAGGTACACTGTGCCCACAGTCTGTGAGATGGTCTGACCTCCTATTACTGTATATAGTGACACTGCCTAATTCACCAGTACTGTATATAGTGAGTCAGATGTCTGGCCTGGCCCTACCCGCCCCAGTACTTTATAAAAGTGACCACAGTAGTCTGTGACATAGTCCAGCCCCCCCATACTGTATATAGTGGTACTCTATAGTGACACTGTTTACCCCCTCCCCATGCTGTAGTAACAAGGTCTGTAATTTGCTGGTTCCACAAACATACACACACACACATATACATGCATAAATACACACACAGTCACATACATACACACACACACATAAACACCAATGGGTAAAACAGAAAGACTAACTCCTGTAGTCAGAGACACTAGTGAAGCATCATGTCACACTCACATGATATCAGTGCAGGCAGTGGCAGATAAACTTTTTTTTTTTTTTTGGAAGCTTTGCGACCCCTGCACCCCCTGTAGTTTCGCCCCGTGTTGATCCCACTGTAAAGAAAAATTAATTGCTAGGTGAGTTTTTGATTTAGGAATATCGTCATTATACATGTGTAATATCTTACCCTTTTTCTGACGATTTAGGGTAGGGCATGAGGTAACAGTATGATCTTTGCTAGCGCAGTACATACATAAGTTTGCCAATCAACGTCTTGATTTTTCCTCTGGGGAAAGGGGTCCCTTTATTGTGCATATTTCCATAGGTGATACTTGGATTTTCATATGATGTGACAAAATTCTTTTTTGTATATCTGGCAAGTACTGGAGTTTTTCAGCCCTTCTTTCTCTATACCTTCTGTCCATAGAAATGCATATTTTTATCAGTTATTCTAGTGTTTCTCAATACGGGACAGTTCAGCCTTTAGGTGTTTTGACAATCCCACACTAAATTGATTCTTTAGGGAGACAGAGTTCCACTGAGAATCAGTGGCCCAAAGCTGAAAATCATTCAAATAATCTTGAACGGCTCTTTTACCTTGTTTGAGGGATCTCAGATTTGTTTCTGCTGTGCTTTGTTTGTTAATGTCCTCATATAAAACTGCCATAGTAGTGACATTTTTTTCTAATGAGTCTAATATTGGATCACCAGTTCCAATATTCCAATGTTCTGGGCTCTCCACTCATATATGAAATGGTGGTACAGACCTTAACCCCTTAATGACCGGACCATTTTTCAAATTTCTTACCCTTAATGACAATGGCTATTTTTACATTTCTGCACTGTTTGTGTTTAGCTGTAATTTTCCTCTTATTCATTTACTGTACCCACACATATTATATACCGTTTTTCTCGCCATTACATGAACTTTCTAAAGATACCATTATTTTCATCATATCTTATAATTTACTGTAAAAAAAAATATAAAGTATGAGGAAAAAATGGAAAAAAAACACACTTTTTCTAACTTTGACCCCCAAAATCTATTACACATCTACAACCACCAAAAAAAAACCCATGCTAAATAGTTTCAATTTTTTGTCCTGAGTTTAGAAATACCCAATGTTTATATGCCCCTTGCTTTTTTTGCAAGTTATAGGGCAATAAGTACAAGTAGCACACTGCTATTTCCAAAACATTTTTTTTTCAAAACTAGAGATAGTTACATTGGAACACTGATATCTGTCAGGAATCACTGAATAATCCTTCACATGTATATATTTTTAAAAAGAAGACAACCTAAGGTATTAAACTTGGGGTATTTTGACTCTCTTCATGCAACCATTTTAGCACCAATCAATGCCAAAGTTTTAAAAGAAAAAAAATAAGTGGTGAATTTTTGGCAAAATAGCAATTTAAGAATACATGTACTGAGAATGTTAAGGGTTACTACCAAATAACACCCCAATATGTGTTCAGCAACATCTCCTGAGTACAGTGATACCACCCATGTATAGGTGTGTCAGGTTCTCTGGGGGCTAAAAGGCCTTATTTTTAGGGGGCGCATTCGAGTTTTCCAACTTGAGATTTTCACATCTGTCATCATGCACCCATGTCCTATTTGGAACATTTCTGAAGCCAGCCAATGTAATTTACCTCCAACAAACCATATATTTTTGAAAAGTAGACACCCTAAGGTATTTCAAATGCTGGCATTTTAACACTTTCCATGCACTAATTCAAGCACCAGTCTTTGGCAAACTTTTGGGTAGTCATTTTTTTGTGTTATTTTTCATACACATTGTACTTTAGGCATGGATTCTCAATTCCTGTTATGTGTTACTGTCAAAAAACACCTCAATATGTGTTCAACAACATCTCCTGAGTACAGTGATACCACCCATGTATAGGTGTGTTGGGTTCCCTGGGGGCTAAAAGGCCTTATTTTTAGGGGGCGCATTCCAGTTTTCCAACTTGAAATTTTCACATCTGTCATCATGCACCCATGTCCTATTTGGAACATTTCTGAAGCCAGCCAATGTAATTTACCCCAACAAACCATATATTTTTGAAAAGTAGACACCCTAGGGTATTTCAAATGCTGGTATTTTAACACTTTCCATGCACTAATTCAATCGCCAGTCTTTGGAGAAAGTGTGTGGTGGTATTTTTTATTTTTATACACACATTGCTTTTTGGCTGTGATTTTGGAGAACGTGGTAAAAGTTATTGCAAGAAAACAGTCCAGGTTGTTTTCTGTAAGACCTCCTGAGTACACCTATGCCCCCCATGTATAGGTTTGCCAGGATTTTGGGAAGGTTCTGTTACAATTTTATGACTTGCAATTTTAGTTAAAAGTGAGAGTATTTCTTCTGATAGGCCTATCTTTAGTTTGGGGCCAAGCGCATACCCCAGGACTATTTATTGTCATGAAAGTTTATATATTTGAAATGTAGACACCCCAAGGTATTGTATATGGAGTGCTTTGATGCCTTTGATGGAACCGTTTTAGCCAAAAAAAATGGAGACAGTGTATGGTGGTAATTTTTTAATTTTCAGTTTTACATTGTTTGACTATAATTTAGGAGAGCCTGTTGTAAGTTATTGCAAAAACACAATACAGGTTGTTTTCTATAAGACCTCCTGAGTACACCTATGCCCCCCATGTATAGGTTTGCCAGAAGTTTGGGAAGGTTCTGTTAGAATTTTATGTCTTGTAATTTTAGTTAAAAGTGAGAGTATTTCTTCTCATAGGCCTATCTTTAGTTTGGGGCCAATTGCATACCCCAGGTCTATTTATTGGCATGAAAGTGTATATATTTGAAATTTTGACACCCCAAGGTATTGTATATGGAGTGCTTTGATGCCTTTGATGGAACCGTTTTAGCCAAACAAATTGGAGACAGTGTATGGTGGTAATTTTTCAATTTTCAGTTTTACACACACACTGCTTTTTTACTCTAATTTAGGAGATCCTGTTGTAAATTATTGCAAAGAAAAAGTCTGGAGCAGTAAAAGTAAAAAAATAAATAAATTCAGGAACAGTAAATGTAAAAAAAATTAAAATTTCACCAATGTATGGTAGCGTTTAAAGCAGTCACCAATGCAGAGTCCAGGTTGTCCAGGGCAATCAGGACAGTAGAATGTGGTATCCTTTCTCAGCCCCCTTTTATAGCAGACTCTGCATCTTTTTTGTGGTTTCTGCTGTGTGGTAGTATGAGGAATTTTAAAAATAAAGTGGGCAGCCCCAACTCTGCTTTCCCCCATCACCGCCTGGGAAACAGGTGCATCTTGGTTCAAAATCACCGAAATGACCTGGAGCTGGAACTGCAAAAAAGTGAGTTTCATTTCGGGATTTGCTTTTTTGTTCAACAAGAAAGCGTTGTAGGTTGCAATTTGCATAAGATAAATTGCAACCTTTTTGTACCAGGCCCTTGTCTTCCGCATAATTAGGTAGGGTTGAAGCAGCTGATCTGCCAGATCAACCCCACCCATATGCCGGTTATAGGCCTTGATGCACACTGGCTTGTTTGTGACCTCAGCTGTGCCACGTACAGAGACCTCCACAGTCCTTTCAGTGTGGATGGTGCTGAGAAGGTATACATCCTTCTTGTCTCTATATTTGACTGCCAAGAGCTCCTCTTGGCGCAGAGCTGAGGTCTCCCCCCTTCGTAGCCGGGTGCGTGACAGTTGCTCTGGGAATCTTATGCGGTTCTTACGGATAGTACCACAAGCTACTGTATCAAAACAATACAGTAGTTTGAATAAAAGGACACTTGTATAGAAATTATCAAGATACAAGTGGTACCCTTTGTTCATTAGGGGTTGAATTAGGTCCCAGACAATCTTGCCACTAGTTCCCATATGTTCTGGGCAACCTGGAGGTTCAAGCTGGGTATCCTTTCCCTCATACACCCGGAAGGCCTGAGTATACCCACTGTCGCTCTCACAGAGCTTATACACTTTCACTCCATACCTGGAGCGCTTGGAAGGAATATACTGCTTGAATCCCAGCCTTCCCTTATACTTCATCAGGGATTCATCTACGCAGATATACTTTCCAGGTGTATAAACCTCTGCAAACCTGGCAGTGAAGTGGGTTATCAGGGGGCGGATCTTGTACAGCCTGTCAAATAGGGGATGCTCCCTAGGGAGGCAAAGGCTGTTGTCATTAAAATGCATGAAACAAAGTATCATTTCATACCTTTGCCTAGGCATAGACTGTCTGTAAATGGGGGTACAGCAGATGGGGCTAGTGCTCCAGTAGGAGCGGATGGATGGCTTCTTGATTATGCCCATCAGCATTGTGAGTGCCCAGAATTTTAGAAATTCTGACACGTCAATGGGGGCCCATTGCTGCTTTGCCCAAAAAGACTGAGGCTTTGCAGCACGGAATTGCTGGGCATACACATTAGTTTGGGAGACAATGTTCCCCAAAACATCATCCCCCATAAAAAGCTGCATAGATTGAAGGGGGGTAAATCCTGTGACATCCAGATTGATGCCAGGATTTTCTGTGAAAGGAGGGATATCTGGCCACTGGAGATTAGGCACTACACACTCCTCAGCAGCTGGAGCAACACGTCTCCTTCTGGCAGGGGGCTCAGAAGCCACAGATACATCACTAGCACTAGATTCATTTCTAGATACACTTATTTCACTAGATGATGTATCTGAGCACTGACCAGGGTCAAAATCAGAGCCTGCGTCAGAGGCAGAGGCATCAGAATCTGAAGTCAGGATGGCATAAGCCTCGTCAGCAGTATAAAAATGCTGTGCCATTATAAATATATATTAATGCCTAAAGCAGTGATCTACACACAGAAGGGGTTAATGGCTTTTACAAACAAATTAAATAGCAGTGATATCAATGCCTAAAGCAGTGATCTGCGGCACAAAAGGGGTTAATGGCTTTTACAAACAAATTAAATAGAAGTGATATCAATGCCTAAAGCAGTGATCTGCGGCACAAAAGGGGTTAATGGCTTTTACAAACAAATTAAATAGCAGTGATATCAATGCCTAAAGCAGTGATCTGTTGCAGAAAAGGGGTTAATGGCTTTTACAAACAAATTAAATAGCAGTGATATCAATGCCTAAAGCAGTGATCTGCGGCACAAAAGGGGTTAATGGCTTTGGGTCTTACAATAAAATTAATCAATGCCTAAGCAGTGATCTACGCACAGAACCTACGTTAATGGCTCTTACAAAAAAAATTAAATCAATGCTAAAGCAGTGATAAAGCAGTTATCTGCAGCACAAAAGGGGTTAATGGCTATTATAATAGACTTTGGGTCTTACAATAAAATTAAAATTAACAAATTAAATAGCAGTGATATCAATGCCTAAAGCAGTGATCTGCGGCACAAAAGGGGTTAATGGCTTTTACAAAAAAAAAAATAGCAGTGATATCAATGCCTAAAGCAGTGATCTGCTGCAGAAAAGGGGTTAATGGCTTTTACAAACAAATTAAATAGCAGTGATATCAATGCCTAAAGCAGTGATCTGCGGCACAAAAAGGGGTTAATGGCTTTGGGTCTTACAATAAAATTAATCAATGCCTAAGCAGTGATCTACGCACAGAACCTACGTTAATGGCTCTTACAAAAAAAAATTAAATAAATTTAAATAAATGCCTAAGCAGTGATAAAGCAGTTATCTGCAGCAAAAAAAGGGGTTAATTGCTATTATAAGAGACTTTGGGTCTTACAATAAAATTAAATAAATATTAACCACCGCCTAAAGCAGTGATCTGCGCACAGAAGGTGTTAATGACTCTTAGAAGAGCCTGTATATCAATGCAGTGATATCAACGCCTAAAAATATTAACTATAATCAATGCCTAAAGCAGTGATATAAAAAATAATAAAAAAAATTATATTTTTAAATTAACCCCTAAAAAAAATGCAGACAGCAAAAAAGGTGCTGCTGTGTGCTCCTGTGCAAGATCAATGCTTATGCAGAGATCAATGGCACAGATGGGGTTAAAAATGATATATATATATATATATATATATATATATATATATATAAATATATATATATATATATATATATATATATATATATATATATATATATATATATATATATATATATACCAACAACAGAGTGGCTCTGAAAAGAGCCTTTGGGTCTGATATTTTTCAAAATTTAAATGCAATGGCACTCTCCCTCTCAATACAGATCTGTCTCTCTCCTTCACTAAACAACAAGTGAGGAGAGGGAGGCAGATCCATGGTGGTCATAGTCAATATTTACAAATATTGACTTGATCAACCAAATGGTGATCACTCTAACAAGTGATCACATTTAGAGGCAATTTCTGATTGGATGTTACTAGCCTGCCTCTAATGATGAGGCAAGCTAGGAACACCCTCCAGACTGAAGCCATGCCCTTAGAAGGGCAGCACCATCTTGTCTGCAGGCAAAGTATATAACAATTCATTTTATTTCAAATGTTCCCTTTTTTTTATTTTATTTAAAAAAAAAAAAAAACCATCATATGCTGAGTGCCTTTACCCAACAAGGCACTCAGCATGTCAGGGGCCAGCATCGGAAGCGATCAAATACTTCCGATGCACTAAACTGCCGGGAGTTTAAGATCTGAAGCTCCCCGGCAGTTTAGTTACGTATTGCACAATGCCTCAACATGCAGGCATTGTAGCAATACGGTTAGAGCAGCTGAAGCTCGTTTTACCGGCTGACGTACCAGGTACGTCAATTGTCATTAAGTGACAGTTTTTCACTGACGTACCTGGTACGTCAGCTGTCACTAAAGGGTTAAAGGGACTGTCTAGTCAAAATTAAACTTTCATGATTCAGATAGGGCATGCAATTTTAAACAACTTTCCAATTTACTTCTATGATCTAATTTTCTCAATTGTTTAGATATACTTTGTTGAAAAAATAGCAATGCACATGTGTGAGCCAATCACACAAGGCCTTTATGTGCAGCAACCAATCAGCAGCTACTGAGCATATCTAGATATGCTTTTCAGCAAGTGATATCAAGGGAATGAAGCAAATTATCTGATTTGCTTCATTCCCTTGATATCACTTGCTGAAAAGCATATCTAGATATGACGTAAATAAAAAAAGTTGTTTAAAATGACATGCTCTTTCTAAATCATGAAAGAAAAAAAATGGGGTTCATGTCCCTTTAATTCGTAAGTGGTAAGTTTTAGGTTTCATTGTAAATAATAAAACACATGCTTTTTTAAATTCACGAAAACTTGATCTGATGCCTGTGAAGGGTGTAGGAGCGTTACTGTGAGGTTCAGGATGTTCATTTGTTTTTTGTGCAAATAAATCATTTAGGTTATATTTCAGAGTATTATTCTCGTTTGCACTTCTTTTAAGCCCTGGGCTAGTATGTCTACCTTTTGATTTAAAGTAGTGATATGATTAGCCATTTCTGTAGGATCCATATTGAACTTATGGCATATTTTATGGCTTGATTATTCTGCAATAACAATAACCTTTTAGGTTAGATATAACTATTAAACTGAATAGTTTTTAGCTATTCTTATTTCCAACTCACAATGAATTTAATGAGCTTGAGTATGAAAGAAATAGCATTTGGTATTTAGATAGATATACTCACATATGAACTATTATAAAACAAATGAGTTATCTGCAAGTGGTTGGTGTATAACTATATTATATATTTAGCCAGATAAAGTAAGACCCTCTGAGATAATGTATTAGGAAGTTTATGGCTTGTTTCGATTTATAGCAGTTGAGTCAGCACTTGTATGATTTTAGGTACATGAAGCCAATGAATATAACAATAACATTAAACCACAAAAATAATATAGTGACAGTCAATGTTAACACTTCGGTAAGTATACTTGCAGTTTTTTGGATACACTTTGAATTCTCATGAGGATGGCGTAGGATGTCAGATGATAAGCGGATTTTGAAGAAAGATTCAGCGTTCCTTGGCTTAACACGCTGAGAGGCAGCGGTATCAGGTTTGCTCTGAGCGTCTCAGTCGGATCCAGATGACATCACACACGTAGTGAGAGAAAAACTGACAGGCTGTGCGAAATAGTCAGCAACTATTTAAGGAGAGATGTAAACTGAAAAGCCTGGATTAGATTTGCACAAATGTAAGCATCAGGAGTTACTTAAGGCTTGAAAGCGACTTTAGATGAGAATACAAGAAAGAGTAAACAAATGTCAATAACAGAGCTGGAGTTACACTGAGTTAACACTTGCAAATAATCAAGGAGTTAGTTAAGGTAAACACTCCTTCTTAAATAGAGAAAGGTATGGGTGGACATTTCTTATTAAAGATATATGATATAGTGGAAATGTGACACTCTCCCAAGCATCATATGAGGCATGGTACTTCCCGCTCCTCTCCAAAGCATCATAGGAGGGCATGGTCCCTCCCTTCCCCTCCCAAGCATCATATAAGGGCATGGTCCCTACCTTCCCCTGCCAAGCATCATATGAGGACATGGTCCCTCTTTCCCCCTCCCAAGCATCATATGAGGGCATGGTTCCTCCCTTCGCCCTCCCAAGCATCATATGAGGGCATGGTCCCTCCCTCCCCTCCATCATATGAGTGTATGGTCCCTCCCTCCCAAGCATCAGATAAGAGGGAATAATCCCTCCCTGCCATCCTTCCACCAAATTAGATCAGAGGGCTGGTCCCTTCTCTCACCCTCCCACCGAATCAGAAGAGAGGGCTGGTCCCTCCTACTACCATCCCACCACATCAGATCAGAGTGCTGGTCCCTCCCTACCACCCCCAACAGCATCTGATAAGAGGGCTGGTCCCTCCTCCCACACTCCCACCACATCAGATCAGAGGGCTGGTCCCTCCTCCCACCTTCACACTGCATCAGATCAGAGGGCTGGTCCCTTCTCCCACCACATAAGATCAGAGCGATGGCCCCTTCTGTCACCCACCCACTGCATCAGATCAATGGGCTGGTCCCTCCTCCCACCCTTCCACTGCATCAGATCAGAGGTCTGGCTGATACTGCTGAAGCTTCCTGCAGCTTGGACGTATAAATACGTCACGTGGTACTATAGGCAAAGTACCACATGATGTATATACACTTCCCATTGGGTTAAGGGGTTAAAAAAACTAACAGTTATCACTTGAATGCTAACCTGACCACATTAAGCCAGCCGTGCTAAACCCAAAGTGAGCTACAAATACTTTACATTCCAATGTTCTTCAAATAGAATAAAGTGTTCTTTATATATATATATATATATATATAAAAATATATATGTATACTGTATATATATATATATATATATATATATATATATATATATATACTGTATATATACACACACATTGAAACCCTATCTAGTCAAACACTTTGCCATATACCATATCCCTTTAAAAAACTTTTAATTAATATTAATATGATATATTTGTTATTATAGAGTGTATATGTGTGTAATACTTTATTTTACTGTGTTTACATGTGTTATGTGAAACATTTTTAAAAAACCTATAAATGTTTACTTCAGGTCTAAAGTCTTACTTCAGTATTCCAATCATTTTTGTCTTTCACTCTTTTAAAATTGTAATACCAGCGCAAATTAGCGAGGTTGTGCTATCCATTAAAAGTAAAGGCTGTACTCTAGCAAAGTCTTTTGGAAGATGACTCAAAATGTTATTATGGTTTTGAATTATCTACCAAAGGAAATCAGCAGATGGATTAAAATATTGCTAATGTGAAAGAATTAAGGGCTAGATTACAAGTGGAGCACTAAATTATCATGCGCCCATTTGTGGCACGCAATAATTAAACATCCATTACAAGTGCCTGGTTATTGCTAATAAATAAATAGGCTTGAAGCACATTTAATGTAAATATCCGTAAGAATAGAATCTTTGCATGTCTGTGTTGTCTCTGGTAGAACAAGAGGCATTCTCCAAAACCTTGAAAACAGAAAGAAAGGCTGACTGCATGCAATCTGGGACGCGATTAAACATTTTCACCTGAACTTTGGCCAAGCATTTGGATCTAATAAATACTATATTGCCCTTTTGCAGTATTTCATCACGTGGTGGTATCTCACTATTTCAAAGCTGACAAGGTTCTCTCATTTTCATTGTATTTCTCTTTAACCATTTTATAGTTTTCTTTTTTACGTAAGTTACCAAGGACTGTTTTAAAGAGGATGGACTTTTTTCCGGTTTAGGTCTAGATTACAAGTGGATCACAACTAATAGCCCAGGATGCGCCATCTATATCGCGACCCTGCACTAAGAATAACATATAGGGGCTGATTTATTATTGTGCGGACAGACATGATCCGATATACGTTCTCTGCATTTATAATTGCAATACCGCCCTCTGCAGATTTGCGGTCAATCGGCCACTAGCAGGGGGTGTCAATCAACCCGATCGTATTGGATCAGGTTGATTTTCGGCGATGTCTGTCTGCTGCTTGAGAGCAGGCAGACAGATTATGGAGCAGCGGTCTTTAAGACGGGACATCAAGCTCCATACGGATAAATAGGCCCCATAATCTGGTATTACAAGTAAATGGTAAAAAAGATTTACAACTGAATCTCAACTATTTTTTTGCCCTATATGATATTATACATATTAAATAGAAATTTAAGTTTTGTTTTTTAAATGTTTTAAAAGTTACGTAAAGGAACAGGGAAGGATTCAAATGTGTATATGTATGTATGTTCATTTCTATGTGTCTTTCTATAGTGTGTCTATAGGTATGTGTAAGTGTTTTAAATATATTTAATACAAACAGGGCATTTGTATGGGCATTGCCCTTAAAAGGGCATTCAGCTCTTTTACTGCCCATTAAAAATAAAAAAAAATGGCTATTCTAAAAAAAAAGCACCCCAAAAAGAAAAAAAAAAAATTCACAAAATTACAAACAAATTATTCAAAGTAATAAAAATGATTCCTATTCTAAACTGTTTTAAAAAAACACCTCAAAATAAAAGAACCCTAATCTATAATAAACTACCAATAGCCCTTAAATTGGCCTTTTGTAGGGCATTGCCCTAAAGAAATCAGCTCTTTTGCTACAAAATAAAAACAAACACCCCTAACATTTCAAACCCCAAACCCACAAAATAAAAAAAAACCTAACTAATAAAACCTAATCTACCCATTGCCCTGAAAAGGGCATTTGTATGTTGCATTGCCCATAAAAGGGCATTCGGCTCTTTTAAGATTGCTCAATAGCCCTAATTTTAAAAAAAAAAAACACCCCCAAAAAAACTTTAAAAAACTCTAACCCCTCTTTAGGTACTCACAGTTGCTGAAGTCCGGCTTGAACAATCTTTATCCCAGCGGCTCCATCTTCATCCAGGCGGCTCCATCTTCATCCATCGAGGGACTGGCATCTTCTTCATCCCTGTGGAGGTGGAGCAGTCAATGCATGGAGGCCAAGGTCCAGGTGGAGGTCCATCTTTATCCAGGCGGAGGTCCATCTTTATCCAGGTGGAAGTCCATCTTTATCCAGGCGGCTCCATCTTCATCCATCGAGGGACCGGCATCTTCTTCATCCCTGCGGAGGTGGAGGTCCAGGCGGAGGTCCATCGATCTGATCGCCTGCCGCACACTGAGGATTCAAATGCAAGGCACCCCTTTTTTATTTAAATCAACCAATAGGAATTAGATCTGCTTAAATCCTATTGGCTGTTCAAATCAGATGATTTGAATATTTTTATTTTGTGGGTTTGAGGGGTGGGGGTTTGTATACTGTTAGGGGGTGTTTGATTTTCTTTTTTAGCAAAAGAGTTGTTAACTTTAGGGCAATGCCCTACAAAAGGCCCTTTTAAGGGTCCTTGGTAGTTTATTATATTTATATTTATTTTGGGGTGTTTTTGTTTTTTTTTTAAAACGGGGTATTAGAATAGGAATAATTTTTATTGTTTTAGATAATTTTGTTTGTTATTTTTTGTAATGGTAGTTTTTTTTATTTTTTGTAATTTTAGTGTTTTTTTATTTTTGTAATGTTAATATTTTTATTTATAATGTTTTAGTGTAAGGCAGCTTAGGTTTTACTTTTATTTCACATGTAAGTTTGTATTTATTTTAATAACTAGGTTGCTAGTAAATAGTTAATAACTATTTACTAACTAGTCTACCTAGTTAAAATAAATACAAACTTACTGTACCTGTGAAATAAAAGTAAAACCTAAGCTAGCTAAAATATAACTATTAGTTATATTGTAGCTAGCTTAGGTTTGCTTTATTTCACAGGTAAGTTTGTATTTAGTTTTAAATATTATTTAGTTAATAATTGTGACTTTAATTTAGCTCCATTTTAATTATGTTAAAGTTAGGGGGTGTTAGGTTTAGGGTTAGGTTTAGGGTTACGGTTAGGTTTAGGGGTTAATATAGTTTAATTTAGGTTGTTGCTATGTGGGGGCCGGCGGATTAGGGGTTAATAGGTTTAGTCAGTATTGGGGATATTTGGGAATGGCGGTTTAGGGGTTAATAGGTTTAATTAGTGTCGGCGATGTTTGGAAATGGCGATTTGGGGATTAATAGGTTTAGTCAGTGTCAGGGGTTAACAGGTTTAGGTAGTGTTGGCGATATGGGGGGTGCAGTTTAGGGGTTAATAGGTTTAGGTAGTGTCAGCGATGTCAGGGAACTGCGGTTTAGGGGTTAATAGGCTTAGTTTGTGTTGGCGATGTTTGGGAACGGCGGTTTAGGGGTTAATAGGTTTAGGTCGTGACGGCTATGTTTCGGAATGGCGTTTTAGGGGTTAATAAGTTTAGGTCGTGACGGCGATGTCGGGGAACGGCGGTTTAGGGGTTAATAGCTTTATTTAGTGATTTAGTTAGTGTTGGCGATGTCGGGGAAGTGTGATTTAAGGTTTAATAGGTTTAGTTAGTGTTGGCGATGTGGGGGGGGGGGGGGGGTTAGGGGTTAATAGGTTTAGTTAGTGTTGGCCATGTCGGGGAATGGCAGTTTAGGGGTTAATAGCTTTATTTAATTATTTAGACAGAGTTAGTGTCAGCGATGTGCAGTTTAGATTAGGAACAATTAAAAATTTCAAACATGAATAATGGATCCAAAAATTCGGAAACTAATTTATTCATTTTCTGAATTTTTTGGGATGTGCTGATTTGGAAATTCGGATGCATCCTAATCTCCGAATTTGGCAAAATTAGTCCTTAAAAACGAATTCGGCCGAAACGAAACGCACATGTGTAGTGTTTATTTTGGTATGTTACGTTTCTCCAATCATTATCAACTAGTGAATAAGTTTTCCTACTTGCATAAGCTGATTTGTGCAATTTGAAATAGCTAACTAAAAAAATATTAAAAGTACATTGCTAAACTGTAATAGAAAAAAACAGCTAACTGGACTTGAATAAAGCTGTGGGCGGAGCTTGGTGGCCATTTTAGATGCTAACAAGCTATTATTTAAAAGTTTCATGTACTTCTTACAAGCTTATAGATGTGGAACCCATTGCAAGTAGTGATGTCGCGAATAGTTTGCGTTCGCCGCGGCGGGCAAACATATGCGATGTTCGATCCGCCCCCTATTCGTCATCATTGAGTAAACTTTGACCCTGTATCTCACAGTCTGCAGACACATTTCAGCCAATCAGCAGCAGGCACTCCCTCCCAGACCCTCCCAGCTCCTGTGCAGCAGCCATTTTAGATTCATTCTTAGTGAGAGGAGGGATAGTGTAGCTGCTGCTGAAGGACTCATCTGATCTCTGCTGTAAGGACAGCACTCCAAAAAGTCCTTTTTAGGGCTAGAACATCTTTTTTTTTGCCTGTGTAATTTTGACTGTGAAACTTCAGTCTGCTAGTGTAATCTAATTGCAGTTGCCTGCCTGCCAGCGTGTGTGCAAGGCCCACTTGTCAACTAGTGCCACCACTCATATCTGTTGTAACAGTAGTGCAAATTTAAAAAAAAAAAAAAAAACTTTTTTGAATGTGAAACATCAGTCTGCTAGTTTAATCTAATAGCAGTTGCATGCCTGCCAGCGTGTGTGCAAGGCCCACTTGTCAACTAGTGCCACCACTCATATCTGTTGTAACAGTAGTGCAAATTTAAAAAAAAAAAAAAAAACTTTTTTGAATGTGAAACATCAGTCTGCTAGTTTAATCTAATAGCAGTTGCCTGCCTGCCTGCCTGCCAGTGTGTGTACCAGGCCCACTTGCTAAGTGCCACCACTCATATCTGTTGTAACAGTAGTGTAAATATTTAAAAAAAAAACTTTTTTGACTGTGAAACATCAGTCTGCTAGTGTAATCTAATTGCAGTTGCCTGCCTACCAGCGTGTGTGCCAGGCCCACTTGCCAACTAGTGCCACCACCACTCATATCTGTTGTAACAGTAGTGTAAATTAAAAAAATTTGACTGTGAAACATCAGTCTGCTAGTGTAATCTAATTGCAGTTGCCTGCCTGCCAGCGTGTGTGCCAGGCCCACTTGCCAACTAGTGCCACCACTCATATCTGTTGTAACAGTAGTGTAAATATTTTAAAAAAAAACTTTTTTGACTGTGAAACATCAGTCTGCTATTGTAATCTAATTACAGTTGCCTGCCTGCCAGCGTGTGTGCCAGGCCCACTTGCCAACTAGTGCCACCACCACTCATATCTGTTGTAACAGTAGTGTAAATTTGAAAAAAAAAACTTTTTTGACTGTGAAACACGTCTGCTAGTGTAATCTAATTGCAGTTGCCTGCCTGCCAGCGTGTGTGCCAGGCCCACTTGCCAACAAGTGCCACCACTCATATCTGTTGTAACAGTAGTGTAAATTTTTTTAAAAAAAAACTGTTTTGACTGTGAAACATCAGTCTGCTAGTGTAATCTAATTGCAGTTTTCTGCCTGCCAGCATGTGTGCCAGACCCACTTGCCAACAAGTGCCACCACTCATATCTGTTGTAACAGTAGTGTAAATATTTTTAAAAAAACTTTTTTGACTGTGAAACATGTCTGCTAGTATAATCTAATTGCAGTTGCCTGCCTGCCAGCGTGTGTGCCAGGCCCACTTGCCAACTAGTGCCACCACCACTCATATCTGTTGTATCAGTAGTGTAAATTTAAAAAGAAAAAAACTTTTTTGACTGTGAAACATCAGTCTGCTAGTTTAATCTAATTGCAGTTGCCTGCCTGCCACCGTGTGTGCCAGGCCCACTTGCCAACAAGTGCCACCACTCATATCTGTTGTAACAGTAGTGTAAATTTTTTTTAAAAAACTTTTTTGACTGTGAAACATGTCTGCTAGTGTAATCTAATTGCAGTTGCCTGCCTGCCAGCGTGCGTGCCAGGCCCACTTGCCAACTAGTGCCACCACCACTCATATCTGTTGTATCAGTAGTGTAATTTTTAAAAAAAAAAAACTTTTTGACTGTGAAACATCAGTTTGCTAGTGTAATCTAATAGCAGTTGCCTGCCTGCCAGCGTGTGTGCCAGGCCCACTTGCCAACTAGTGCCACCACTCATTTCTGTTGTAACAGTATTGTAAATTTTTTTTAAAAACCTTTTTTGACTGTGAAACATCAATCTGCTAGTGTAATCTAATTGCAGGTGCCTGCCTGCCTGCCAGTGTGTGTGAAAGGCCCACTTGCTAAGTGCCACCACTCATATCTGTTGTAACAGTAGTGTACATTTTAAAAAAAAAAAACTTTTTTGACTGTGAAACATCAGTCTGCTAGTGTAATCTAATTGCAGTTGCCTGCCTGCCAGCGTGTGTGCCAGGCCCACTTGCCAACTAGTGCCACCACTCATATCTGTTGTAACAGTAGTGTAAATATTTAAAAAAAAATCTTTTTTGACTGTGAAACATCAGTCTGCTAGTGTAATCTAATTACAGTTGCCTGCCTGCCTGCCAGCGTGTGTGCCAGGCCCACTTGCTAAATGCCACCACTCATAACTGTTGTAACAGTGTTGTAAATTTAAAAAAAAAAAAAACTTTTTTGACTCTGAAACATCAGTCTGCTAGTGTAATCTAATTGCAGTTGCCTGCCTGCCAGCGTGTGTGCCAGGCCCACTTGCCAACAAGTGCCACCACTCATATCTGTTGTAACAGTAGTGTAAATTTTTAAAAAAAAAAACTTTTTTGACTGTGAAACATCAGTCTGCTAGTGTAATCTAATTGCAGTTTTCTGCCTGCCAGCATGTGTGCCAGGCCCACTTGCCAACTAGTGCCACCACTCATATCTGTTGTAACAGTAGGGTAAATATTTAAAAAAAAACTTTTTTGACTGTGAAACATGTTTGCTAGTGTAATCTAATTGCAGTTGCCTGCCTGCCAGCGTGTGTGCCAGGCCCACTTGCCAACTAGTGCCACCACCACTCATATCTGTTGTATCAGTAGTGTAAATTTAAAAAAAAAAAACTTTTTTGACTGTGAAACATCAGTCTGCTAGTGTAATCTAATTGCAGTTGCCTGCCTGCCAGCGTGTGTGCCAGGCCCACTTGCCAACAAGTGCCACCACTCATATCTGTTGTAACAGTAGTGTAAATTTTTTTAAAAAAAAACTTTTTTGACTGTGAAACATCAGTCTGCTAGTGTAATCTAATTGCAGTTTGCTGCCTGCCAGCATGTGTGCCAGGCCCACTTGCCAACTAGTGCCACCACTCATATCTGTTGTAACAGTAGTGTAAATATTTAAAAAAAAACTTTTTTGACTGTGAAACATGTCTGCTAGTGTAATCTAATTGCAGTTGCCTGCCTGCCAGCGTGCGTGCCAGGCCCACTTGCCAACTAGTGCCACCACCACTCATATCTGTTGTATCAGTAGTGTAATTTTTAAAAAAAAAAAAAACTTTTTGACTGTGAAACATCAGTCTGCTAGTGTAATCTAATAGCAGTTGCCTGCCTGCCAGCGTGTGTGCCAGGCCCATTTGCCAACTAGTGCCACCACTCATTTCTGTTGTAACAGTATTGTAAAATTTTTTAAAAAACCTTTTTTGACTGTGAAACATCAATCTGCTAGTGTAATCTAATTGCAGGTGCCTGCCTGCCAGTGTGTGTGCCAGGCCCACTTGCTAAGTGCCACCACTCGTATCTGTTGTAACAGTAGTGTACATTTTTAAAAAAAAAACTTTTTTGACTGTGAAACATCAGTCTGCTAGTGTAATCTAATTGCAGTTGCCTGCCTGCCAGCGTGTGTGCCAGGCCCACTTGCCAACTAGTGCCACCACTCATATCTGTTGTAACAGTAGTGTAAATATTTAAAAAAAAAAACTTTTTTGACTGTGAAACATCAGTCTGCTAGTGTAATCTAATTACAGTTGCCTGCCTGCCTGCCAGCGTGTATGCCAGGCCCACTTGCTAAATGCCACCACTCATAACTGTTGTAACAGTGTTGTAAATTTAAAAAAAAAACTTTTTTGACTGTGAAACATCAGTCTGCTAGTGTAATATAATTGCAGTTGCCTGCCTGCCAGCATGTGTGCCAGACCCACTTGCCAACAAGTGCCACCACTCATATCTGTTGTAACAGTAGTGTAAATTTTTTAAAAAAAAAACTTTTTGGACTGTGAAACATCAGTCTGCTAGTGTAATCTTATTTGCAGTTGCCTGCCTGCCAGTGTGTGTGCCAGGCCCACTTGCTAAGTGCCACCACTCATATCTGTTGTAACAGTAGTGTAAATTTAAAAAAAAAAACTTTTTTGACTGTGAAACATCAGTCTGCTAGTGTAATCTAATAGCAGTTGCCTGCCTGCCAGCGTGTGTGCCAGGCCCACTTGTCAACTAGTGTCACCACTCATATCTGTTGTAACAGTAGTGTAAATATTTAAAAAAAAAAACTTTTTTGAATGTGAAACATCAGTCTGCTAGTGTAATCTAATTACAGTTGCCTGCCTGCCTGCCAGCGTGTGTGCCAGGCCCACTTGCTAAATGCCACCACTCATAACTGTTGTAACAGTGTTGTAAATTTTAAAAAAAAAACTTTTTTGACTGTGAAACATCAGTCTGCTAGTGTAATATAATTGCAGTTGCCTGCCTGCCAGCATGTGTGCCAGACCCACTTGCCAACAAGTGCCACCACTCATATCTGTTGTAACAGTAATGTAATTTTTTTTTTTTTTAAAACTTTTTGGACTGTGAAACATCAGTCTGCTAGTGTAATCTTATTTGCAGTTGCCTGCCTGCCAGTGTGTGTGCCAGGCCCACTTGCTAAGTGCCACCACTCATATCTGTTGTAACAGTAGTGTAAATTTAAAAAAAAAACTTTTTTGACTGTGAAACATCAGTCTGCTAGTGTAATCTAATAGCAGTTGCCTGCCTGCCAGCGTGTGTGCCAGGCCCACTTGTCAACTAGTGCCACCACTCATATCTGTTGTAACAGTAGTGTAAAAATTTTGTAAAAAAAATTTTTTTTTTATTTAGAAACATCAGTCTGCTAGTGTAATCTAATTGCAGTTGCCTGCCTGCCAGCGTGTGTGCCAGGCTCACAGTGTATACCGTGCCCACGTGCCCAGTGCCACCACTCATATCTTGGTTAATAGTAGTGTAAGTGTACATTTAAAAAAGTAAAAACTTTTTGGACTGTGAAACATCAGTCTGCTTTTTTGTGTCAGGCTCACAGTGTATACTGTGCCCACTTGCCCAGTGCCACCACTCATATCTTGTTTAATAGTAGTGTAAGTGTACAATAAAAAAATGACAGGCAGAGGCAGGCCACCCCGCAGGTGCCGTCGTGGTCGTGGTGCTGTTATTCCCTTTGGCCGTAGAATAATGTCCAGTGTTCAGAGGCCATGTATCATGAACTTGAAAAGTTCTGAGGAGGACATAGTTGACTTTTTAACACAGGACACCCAATCTTCTATAGCTTCCGCTCCGAACCTTGACGCACCATCCTCCTCCAGCTTATCTTCGGGCACCTCTCAAGTTACCACCACTTGCCCGCCTGCCGCCACCACCAACTCTAGCACCACAGCCACTTCACTTGATGTGTCAGAGGAGTTTTTTACACATCAGTTGGAAGAAATGAGTGATGGCCAACCATCATTGACAGAGGATGTAGATAACAGTAATATGTCTCAGTCAGGCAGCATTACAGACATGGACGTACGGTGTGATGATGATGATGATGATGTTGTACCCGCTGTTGCTTCCTTTGTTGATTTGTCAGATACAAGTGAAGCGGTTGATGATGACGATGCGTCCGTGGATGTCACGTGGGTGCCCACTAGAAGAGAAGAAGAACAGGGGGAAAGTTCAGATGGGGAGACAGAGAGGAGGAGGAGGAGATGAGTTGGAAGCAGGGGGAGGTCGTCGCAAGGAGCTAGTGGCACAGTCAGACAGCATGCATCGGCACCCGGGGTCAGCCAGACAGCACGCCAATCAACGCATGCTGTTGCCACCACCAGAATGCCGTCATTGCAGAGCTCAGCAGTGTGGCATTTTTGTGCGTGTCTGCCTCTGACAACATTGATGCCATTTGCAACCTGTGCCAAAAGAAACTGAGTCGTGGGAAGTCCAACACCCACCTAGGTACAACTGCTTTGTGAAGGCACATGGTCGCACATCACAAATGCCTATGGGATCAACACATGAGTACAAGCAGCACACAAACTCAAAGCCACCATCCTCCTCCTGGTCCAGCATCTTCAGCCACGTCAACCACTGCTGTCCTCCTTTCCCCCTCTCAACCATCCGCCACTCCGTCTCTCTTCTGGAGCAGTTCCTGCTCATCTGCCCACAGTCAGGTGTCTGTCAAGGACATGTTTGAGCATAAGAAGCCAATGTCACAAAGTCACCCCCTTGCCCGGCGTCTGACAGCTGGCTTGTCTGAACTGTTAGCCCACCAGCTTTTACCATACAAGCTGGTGGAGTCTGAGGCGTTCAAAAAAATTGTAGCTATTGGGACACCGCAGTGGAAGGTACCCGGCCGAAATTTCTATTCACAAAAGGCAATCCCCAACCTGTACTTGATTGTGCAAAAGGAAGTAATGGCATGTCTAGCACACAGTGTTGGGTCAAGGGTCCATATGACCACTGATAGCTGGTCTGCAAAGCATGGTTAGGGCAGGTATATCACCTACACTGCGCATTGGGTAAACCTGCTGATGGCTGCCAAGCATGGTTTGCGTGGCTCTGCAGAGGAGGAGTTGGTGACACCGCCACGACTTGCAGTCAGGCCTGCTGCCACCTCCTCTACTCCTCCTACTCCATCCTCTTCCATAACCTCCTCGGCTGAGTCCTCTTCTGCTGCTGCATCTTGCTCCACATCAACGGCACCCCCCCAGCTCTGCAGGTACTATTCCACATCCCGGATATGGCAGTGTCACGCCGTCTTGGGGTTGACTTGCCTGAAAGCAGAGAGTCACACCGGACCAGCACTCCTGTCCGCCCTGAACACACAGGTGGATAAGTGGCTGACTCTGCACCAACTGGAGATTGGCAAAGTGGTTTCTGACAACGGAAGTAATTTCGTGGTGGCATTGAAATTGGGCAAGTTGACACATGTGCCGTGCATGGCATATGTGTGTAATCTGATCATACAACGCTTTGTGCATAAGTACCCAGGCTTACAGGACGTCCTGAAGCAGGCCAGGAAGGTGTGTGGCCATTTGAGGCGTTCCTACACGGCCATGGCACACTTTTCCGATATCCAGGGGCGAAACAACATGCCAGTGAGGCGCTTGATTTGCGACAGCCCGACACGTTGGAATTCAACACTCCTAATGTTCAACCGCCTGCTCCAACAAGAAAAAGCCGTTAATGAGTATTTGTATGACCGGGGTGCTAAGACAGCCTCTGCGGAGCTGGGAATTTTTTTGCCACGTTACTGGGTGCTCATGCGCAATGCCTGTAGGCTCATGCGTCCTTTTGAGGAGGTGACAAACCTAGTCAGTCGCACCGAAGGCACCATCAGCGACATCATACCATTTGTTTTCTTCCTGGAGCGTGCCCTTCGAAGAGTGCTGGATCAAGCTGTAGATGAGCGTGAAGAGGAAGAGTTGTGGTCACCATCACCACCAGAAACTGCCTTATCAGCATCGCTTGCTGGACCAGCAGCAACGCTGGAAGTGGATTGTGAAGAAGAGGAGTCAGAGGAGGAATATGGCATTGAGGAGGAGGAGGAAGACCAACCACAACAGGCATCCCAGGGTGCTCGTTGTCACCTATCTGGTACCCGTGGTGTTGCACGTGGATGGGGGGAAGAAGATACCTTCAGTGACATCACTGAGGACGAGGAATGGGACATGACTAGCTTGGCATCCAACCTTGTGCATGCTGTCGTGCCTGTTGAGAGACCCTCGTATAAAAAAGCTGAAGGAGAGCGACCTGTACTGGGTGTCCACGCTACTCTACTAGACCCCCGGTATAAGCATAAAGTGCTCGAAATGTTACCGAATTACAACAAGTTGGAAAGGATGCAGCATTTCCAAAATAAATTAAAAAGAATGCTTTACACAGCGTTTAAGGGTGATGTCACAGCACAACATGAATCTAACAGGGGAAGAGCTGAAAGTAATCCTCCGACTCCCATGACCACGCCAGCAAGGACAGGACACTTTATAGACGTGTTGTTGATGGATGACATTCAGAGCTTTTTAACTCCTATGCATAGCCAAAGCCCTTCGGGGTCCACCCTCAGAGAATGACTCGACCGACAGGTAGCAGACTACCTCGCCTTAACTGCAGATCTCGACACTCTGAGGAGCGATGAACCCCTTGACTACTGGGTGTGCAGGCTTGACCTGTGGCCTGAGCTATCCCAATTTGCCATAGAACTTCTGGCCTGCCCCGCTTCAAGTATCCTGTCAGAAAGGACCTTCAGTGCAGCAGGAGGTATTGTCACTGAGAAGAGAAGTTGCCTAGGTCAAAAAAGTCTAGATTACATCAACTTTATTAAGATGAATGAGGGATGGATCCCGAAGGGACTGACATTGGGCGATACATTCGAGTAAAAAAGGCCTGATGACATGAGCTGCCTTGGGCTAAAAATGGTCCACACGCTGCTGTATTTTATCTTCAAATGCCGGATGACTTGCGTGACTTATCCGCCACCAACTAGGGTTCAAGCCGCAATATTTTAGGGCACTTTCTGCCTGGGAAACAAACATCATTTTTTCTGGCCGCTGCTACAGCAGCAGCTGCAACAATACCTAATTTTTCGTGCATGTGTACATGCCAAATTTTTCTGGCCTCTGGTGCTGCACTGTGGCTTCAAAAACAAATTAAAAAAAAGACACTTAACAGGATTAAACTGATAGGCATAGTACTATTTAACACACCACTCCTATCTGGTGGCACATTAGATTGCACGCGCAGTGCCCCAAATTTGATGTAGGAGGACCAACCAAGCATCTTTTTCCATCTCCCGGTTCCTAAAATCCATGCCATATACACATCCCCTGATAGGGGACACCGCAGTGGAAGGTACCCGGCCGAAATTTCTTTGCACAAAAGGCAATCCCCAACCTGTACTCGATTGTGCAAAAGGAAGTAACCTTACCATGGGTCACAGACCGCACGTCTTGTAATTCTCTCTCTGGGAAATTATATATCTATCAAATCTATCTATTTATCTATCAAATCTATCTAACTATCAATTGTATCTATCAAATGTATATTGCATCTATTGATCTATGTAATCTATGTATCTATCTATCAAATCTATCTATCTCGTGGTTGTGCAAATGGACGTTTTGCGGTTGTTTGCGGTGCGTTACACGGGGAGTTTGGTCTGTCACTGTGAAGCGGGCATAACCCTTACACTACCTGATCGATACAACATCATACCTGATGTTTTAAAGCACGTTATTCCAAACAATTTAGGAATGTTAGGTGATTTATGCCCTTTATGGCTTAAAACCAGACTCTGCATCAACTATGTAATTTTCCGTGGGAGTTTTGCCGTGGATCCCCCTCCGGCATGCCACAGTCCAGGTGTTAGTCCCCTTGAAACTACTTTTCCATCACTATTGTGGCCAGAAAGAGTCCCTGTTGGTTTTAAAGTTCGCCTGCCTATTGAAGTCAATGGCGGTTCACCCGGTTCGCCTGGTTCGCCGGTTCGCGAACAGTTGCGGAAGTTCGAGTCCGCAGTTCGCGATCCTAAATTTTTAGGTTTGCGACATCACTAATTGCAAGATGTTTGTCTGGTAAGTAACAATAAGTAATAAAGAATAAATATTGGGTCTAGGCTGTCTCTTTAAGCTACATTGATTGGAATGGAGCTTAATTTGCATGTTGTGGCTTTGACGAGGGATGAGTAAAAAAAAAAGGCGAGATCATGTTCAAAATTCATTGAGTATTGCTTCACCTTTTCCACTTATTCGTTATTCCTGCTGTTAAAGTCTATAGCTGAGTGAGGTAGCCAGCAAGAGAGAAAAGCCAGTAATGTAGTGTAATTACATTTAATCTCCATTCTCCCTATTTTCAGCTCTATACTAAGTATAAAGTAACATACATAGTAGATAAGGTTGAAAAAAGACTGAAGTCCATCGAGTTCAACCTATACAAATCTAAAATACTTACAAAAAGCTCCAGTTAAGCTTAAATAACCCCATTAAAATGTGACCCATTTAATACTAGCAATCATATCCATGAATTTTGTTTATATACAGAAATTTATCCAGACTATTTTTAAATGAATCTATGGTATTGGCATTCACTACCTCCTTTGGTAATGAGTTCCACAATTTTATTGCTCTTACAGTGAAAAAACGTTTCCGTTGCAGGAGATTAAATCTCCTTTCCTCCAACCTTAAATTATGACCTCTTGTCAGAAACAATTTTCTTGGAATAAAAAGAGCTTCTGCCATCTCTGTATATGGGCCTTGAATATATTTATATAAAGTAATCATGTCACCTCTCAAGCGCCTTTTTTCTAAAGAGAACAGACCCAGTTTGGCTAGCCTCTCCTCATAGGTTAATTTCTCCAATCCCCTTATTAGCTTTGTGGCCCTTCTCTGATCTTTTTCTAGTTCTGCAATATCTTTTTTAGCAATCGGTCCCCAGAACTGCACTCCAAACTCAAGGTGAGGTCTTACCAGGGCTTTATATAATGACAGAATTATGCTTTCCTCCCTTTAATCAATGCCTCTTTTAATACATGCTAGTATCTTATTAGCCTTTGAAGCCGCTGCCCTGCATTGTGCACTCATCTTTAGCTTGTTATCTATTACTACTCCCAAATCCCTTTCCTCCTGTGTTTGGCTAAGTCTTGTCCCATTTAAAAAATACGTAGCCTGCTTATTTTTACTTCCAAAATGTAGAACCTTACATTTTTCCGTATTAAATCTCATTTTCCATTCACTTGCCCATAGTTCTAATTTTAGCAAATCCCTTTGTAAAGAGAGTTCATCCTGCTCTGACCTAATGACCTTACTTAACTTAGTATCATCTGCAAAAATAGAGATGTCGCTATTTAATCCTTGCTCCAAGTCATTTATAAAAATATTAAAAAGAACAGGGCCCAGTACTGATCCCTGGGGGACGCCACTGATTACCTTTGTCCAATCTGAGTATGATCCATTTACTACTACTCGTTGCTCCCTATCTTTTATCCAGTTATTTATCCATGAGCTAACATTTTCAGCTATTCCCAGTCCCTTAATTTTGTGCATTAATCTCTCATGTGGCACTGTATCAAATGCCTTTGCAAAATCTAAGTATATCACATCAACTGATTCCCCTTTATCTATATTTTTACTTACTTCCTCGTAGAATCTAATTAGATTAGTTTGACATGATCTATTTCTCCTAAAGCCATGCTGATTAGAACTCATAATCTTGTTTACACAAATATGCTCATCAATATAATCCCTTATAATCCCTTCAAATATCTTCCCCACTATTGATGTCAGACTAACTGGTCTATAGCTTCCTGGATCATCCCTGCTTCCCTTTTTGAAGAGTGGCACCACATCAGCTTTACGCCAATCCTGGGGTACCATGCCTGAGGATAATGAGTCTTGAAAAATTAAGAGTAAAGGTTTGTCTATAACAGTGCTAAATTCACTTAACACCCTTGGGTGTATTCCATCTGGGCCTGGAGTTTTATTTACCTTAATATTTTTTAGTTTTTTCCTGATATCCTCTAAACAAAACCCAGTTAGTGGTATGGACTGGCATGTTCTATTCTGTTCCAAATTATCATTCAATGGTTCCTCTCTTGTGTATACTGAAGAAAAAAACTGGTTTAGAACCTCAGCCTTCTCCCTGTCATTATTTATCATGCTACCCTCCACACATTTTAATGTACCTATATTATCCTTCTTAGATTTTTTGCTATTTATGTACTTAAAGAACCTTTTAGGGTTAGACTTAGAATCCTTGGCAATTAATTTTTCATTTTCAATTTTGGCTAATTTGATTGCTTTTTTGCATGCTTTGTTACATTCCTTATAAATATTGTATGCTGAGTCTGTACTATTTTCTTTTAATAATTTAAATGCCCTACGTTTTTTCCTAATTTCTCTTAACACATTTTTATTTAGCCATAACGGCTTAGTTTTTTTATTTTTATTTTTATAACCATATGGTATGTATTGATATGTATATTTATTTAACAAATTTTTAAATATTATCCATTTATCCTCTGTATTTTTATTAGAAAATACATTGTCCCAATTTATATTATTTAATGATTTCCTTAAATCGTTGAATTTTGCTTTCTTGAAATTAAAAGTCTTAGTTAAGCCTTTAAAACACTGCATATGAAAAGAGATTTCAAATGTGACCATGTTATGATCACTGTTACCCAAATGTTCTTTAACTTCTATGTTTGATATTATATCTGTATTGTTTGATAGCACTAAATCCAATATAGCTTTACTCCTAGTTGGCTCCTCTAATAATTGTGACAAGAAGTTATCCCTGAGAACATTTAAAAATCTATCCCCCTTAGCTGAATTACTAGTTTCATTGGCCCAGTTTAAATCAGGGTAGTTAAAATCTCCCATAATTACAGCACTGTTATTAGCAGCCTTACCTATTTGGATAAGTAGTTAAAAATGGGTACCGGAATAAAAAAAAGATTGACAGTGGAAGGCCCTCTAGTGGGCCTGTAACAAAATTAAGGGATAACTGACTTGAAGTCTGGAGTTTGCCATGTGTCTGTTTGTTACTTTATTGCAAATGTAGGAGCGAAAAGTGTGCTTACCTTTATAGGGTCCTGTTGCTGTGGTTCCGGCCTCTTTCTTGCTTCCAGACTTCAAGAGGAATTTTCCCACCCGCGTGGCCCCCTTGGGAAGCAGATGTTGGCATCAAAGCGGTAACTGGATCTGAGTCTTTAGGGCATTCTCCTGGCGGGTGTAGGTTTATTTGAACTAGGTCTGTAAGCCCAGGCCTTAACATAGACCCCATCCTTAGTTAGCGGGTTACATGGCACGGTTGCCCTACTGGGTTGGAGTGGTATACCCCAGCTAGGCGGTCGGTCAGGGTCCTGTTGTGAACAGTCAGAATAAAGAGTGACAGCCTTTGAGAATAGGGAGGGATGACACCCACTAGGTGCCGGCCTAGGGGTTCCTCTCCCTGACGAATTGCAGCCAAAAATCTCTAACAAACATTCATCACTCTCTGCTAATGAGCATGAGCAGCAAGTGCCACACTGCAGGAACTGAAAGGGGCCTTGACTGTCTGTCGGAAAGGGTTAGTTTAATTTAGTGACAAGTGCTGCCAAAGAGTTAAGAACTTTTACAAAGTTCAAGGATTTGAAAGTTGCCTAATACTATTAAATAGTTAATAAAAGTTTATGTTTTAATAAACGTGACCGGTCTTTCCTCCCAAACAGTTGTTTGTGTTTTATGTATAGTTAAGTTTAGTAAACATAAGGACGTAATAGGAGGTTTATCCCTTAAAGGTATTGGGAAAACACATTTGCACATTCTAACCCAAAATCCCCTACTCTGATGGAAACACTGGTGCTGTGGAAAGATGGAAAGATCTATACAATGGTATATTGTGTTTTAAAATAAATAAATTAAAAACATACTTATTTAGCATAGCCTTAATGTAAAACCAACTTAAAATAAATAATTCCATATCCACACAAAAAAATGTAAAACTATATTATTTTTTTTGTCCTTTCCCTAAAAAAAGACCATATTTAAAAAAGCATGCAAACACAATCACATACACACATACTACGACTCAAAGACATGCATGCATGGATGCATACACACACTAATACACACTTACATACTAAGACATGCACACTTATGCACGCACATATACACACACATACATACTAAGACATGCACGCACATATACACACACATGCATGCATATATACATACAAACATAGACTGTCAGATACTAACACACATATGTACACATACACACTCACAAACTTGAATGTACACATACACATGCACTCACATACAAAGACACACATAAACACATTTAAAACACATACACACACATACCCACACATAAACACACTTATTTACTTAACTACAGCATCATAAATGGAACGTTATTATTAGTATAGTAGACTGGAGGGATAATATTTACACCCTGCAGAAAACTTGAGTGTCTTTTAATAATGTCACTTCAGAAAATGATTCACCAAGTTATGAGTTGGCAATAACTACAAAGTATTCTGCAAACAAGGTTAAAATTAGCGAACCTTTGCAAAAACATGATCTGTGCTAATTATTTTTCAGCAGGTGGTAAATTGTCTGTTAAATGATGTCTACATCAGTAGAGATTAGTAATTTTATGTGATATATGTGGCAATAAAGATTTTTGGTCTTCATTAATTTATACTGTGCATTACATAATAAATAATTTAGCTATTTTATATAGGAAAGCTAAAATAACCATCAATTAAGTTGTATTAAATTAAGATTCCATCTTTTTTTCTCCAATCTCTTTAGGATGGAGGTTTTCCAAGTTTACTTGGGGTAATAAAGCATGGCAATTTTGGCATTTGTGCTCTTTATTGGTTTCACTATAATTATCCATTCTCTTGTTAAATTCACCTATTCATATTTTGACACTTTGTAGTAGTCAAATATGGCTTTCTTGTGATACCCTAAATATTAATTCTATACTGAAAATATTTTTATTTTTTGCAATTTTCTTTATACTCATTTCTACACAGCTAGTGAAGCTAAATAAAAATACCCCAAATTACAAGAATGATTTTGTCCTGATTTTAGGAATACCTCATATGTCAAGGTTTCCAAGTAAAGTATAGCAAATATAGGCCAAGTACTACAAGGATGGAATTATTTGTTTATTAATGCAAACGTTCGCAAATTTTGCAATGCTTGGACAATAAGTTTAAAAGTGATCCCAAATGCAAAACCGCTACACAGAAGTATATATTTCTAGAAACTAGACACCCCAGTGTATTTACCTAGACAAATGATGATACTTTATTTTACTATTTCATCTGAAAGGGCAGAAAATAAAATGTAGAGATTAAAAAGAAAAAAAATACACTTTATTAAAATTACATTTTACTATTGATATCAGTGGGAACACGGAGATCACCTGTGAATGTTTAATAGCAATATGAATTCAGATGCATTTTCTGTTTCAGATTTTTTTTAAATGTATTTTACTGTTTGTACATTTGAGGAACAAGGAGCACGGTGATAAATCACAGAATATTAAAACATCTAAGTGAGAACAGTTTAGACAATAGGTAATTAGTCTGACGGCGGCAGAGCTATCAATGGGATCATATTGTGTCTATGTTGGAGTACTCTTAAAGACTGTTTCTTGTGTTACTTGTAAATATCTCTGTAATCATTTCCCTGAAAACGTCTTTTAATGACAAGACTACAAGTATAAAATCTCTGTGATTGGATCTTACAGCAAACGTATACATAGTAACATATCAAACATCTGCATACAAAAATAAGTGATTGTTTTAAAGGAATTTAAAACTGTCATTTTGTTAGCAAAGTTTACATTAGTTTTGCTTGTAGTGTCAGGGAACAGCCCTTGAAAAGCCCCTTAATATTGTTTATCTTTGCTACTTTGCTGTATCCAATTAAGAACAGATTAAATGGGTTCCTGCATGTATCAACCTAATAGTGCACACCATGTAGGTGGGTCAGGGTTCTTTATTGCACAAAATGCATTTCAGTGGAAAAAAGAAACAATTTTCTGGGGTAAATTGCAGGAAATGCAGGCAAAACAAATAATGAATGTTCATTGCAAAGCTTTTTTTTTTTTTTTGCTATGCATAACTGAGTATTGTATGGGGTACTTCATTTCATTTAATGTCACTTTAATGTGATATATAAGTAAATGATTGGTGTAGGGTTTGTGGAGCTTGCAGGAGGTGGGTGCATCTTGCATAACTGTCTTTAAATGTACTTTAAAGTCATGCAGAAAGAAAGCATACTATTCACTGTTAGGGACTTATTAAACCTAATGTGTCCCTTTGGAAAAGTCACTAAACAGGCATCAGCCTTATCTGAACTTCTAACCTGATGAATTTAAGTGAAACATCCAAACAGATCAAGATCAGAGCTGCTAAAACCAATCCTTTATTTCTCCTCATAGTTTAAGAGCACATAACAGCATTGTTGTGTAGGCTGGATCAGCCATACTTGTTTTGACTTTGTCCCGCCTAAATTGCTAATATTAGCATGGTCCGTTGATACTGCTTATAACATCCGGTGCTCGCATTAATGCACCACTTGTCATCTAGCCCTTTGCCTTTTCATATTTGACACCTCAAGGCACTTGATAAAGCCTCAAAGTGGCATTTTGGATGTCTTTGCAAGTATTCCAAGACTAGCTAGAAACAGTCTATTATCTTGCACATGTACAAAACACTCTGAAATGACTACAGGAGACATTGTAGAGGTGTGTTGACATTAGGGTTGCCACCCGTCCCTTAAAATACAGAACACTTATAAGTTACACATGCTGCAGGGTGTGCAGGGAGGAATATGATGAATAGTGCTGTCCAGAAACACAATACATGTTCCTTCCTGCACACCCTGCAGCATGAGTAACTCATAAGTATCTAGGAAAACATGGCTGAGGTGGCAACCCTAGTTGACATACATGGCATTGATTAATTAAAGCTCTATCCATCACTATTGTATAAGCGTCTCCAGTGGACAACTGTTAATGTACAGCTATTTTATTCATTTATGCTAATGAACATGGCCAGTATGTTTTTCCAGAAAAAGGTGGCAACCCTAGTTGCGCCAGACTGCAAAAGGATATAGCCAAAGAAAGCAGGGGCCACAGGAGATTGATAATAACCAATCAAATTGTAATAAGCAAAAATGAATCGCTCATTTTTGTAAATGGTGAGATTGATTGGAAAATATTATAAATCTTATTATAAAAAAGAAGTTTTATAAATGAATTAATATAATTGTAAATTTTGTTTAGGAGATTATGTTTTTTTCTTGTCTTCATTAAATTATGCCAATCCCCATCATGCTTTGGGTAATCTGCTCTACAAAATATTATTGGAATATGAGACATTTTTCTTTTACAGTTATCTGACTCTGTAGTTGATTTAAAAATTCCACAATATGCTGTTGTAAAATTGTTCTCTGAAGTATTAAAACAATGAATGTGTTGGTTCCTAGTTTGTGCTGTGTTCTATTGGTATAAATAAACATTTATCAGTGATTCACTTTATTTTGTTTCTGGTAGAACACAATAACGTAATCAATGCTTTATCAGTGCTTATTATGATGTTTTTATGCATTTATGTCTTTGTATTCTTTTTAAATTTTGAAAAATAAACAAAATTAAATTGATTAATTAGACAAGACATACTTCAAAAACAAAACAGAATATGCTACTTCTACAATTATTACTGATTAGTAATAATATATAAACATTATTAATATAAATCAAATAGACCATTTTGTATGGCTTTTGGAGCAGCCTGCATACACTGCATAATGTGTCAAATTGTGTATCTTACTAACTCTTTAAGAGGGTTGCTTAATAAAGAAAACAGCTGTATTCAGCTGCATACATCCTTCTCCTATGTTCAGTTCAATGGGACACTGCCATGCAGCTAAAATTGTTTTCCTTTCCTTTCAGGATAACTTATATATGTGCTTTTCTCAGATAGACTTGCTTATATTGCAGACATCTAGTAAATAAAGACAATTTATTTTACACTTGACTCATTAATTAAGAGGCTGGGATGAATTGCTGATTCAAAAAGCAAAAGGAGGTCTGCATTTTAATTCCATGACATAGCTCATACAAATATTTGCCTCCTCGCCATCTATTTAGTTTTTATTCTAATTCAGTTGTCGATCCATTTAGTTTCTTTCCTAACAACAGCACCCTTGTTGCTAAACCCTGTCACTGTGTACTAAGTACAGTGGAAGATGCATGGGGAAGACAAATGCCCATTGACCTGCTGAAAAACTGAACGGATCTCCTTTGTGATTTATTAATCTAATTCTGACATCAATGATAAGTTATTGGTGCAATGCCCAATCTATTTTCATTTCAGTTGGCCCTAAATAGACAATGGCCAGCTCAAATAAACAGTTGTTGTGCTGTTTGATTCATTCACTTCCATGTATAATAAAGACAGTTAATTGTCAAATTATATAATTGAATGATAAAGGATGACACTCCTTGGGCAAAATAACCACATTACACAAGCAATTTTGTTAAAGTTACAAAGGAATTTTATAGTCTCTGTGTGGCATGAATAATAATGTAGGCATGTCAAAATTTCTTTAGTTGGAGAATTAATGAGGTCTCATTCCTATGACGTAATTACTTCCTCAATTTCAATTGTGAAACAGCTGCAATATACTAGATGTGAATTGGTGATACCAACTTATATAAAATGATGATTACTAACTTTATATATTATTATTATAATTATTATTAATATTATTATTTATTATTGTTACTTGATATAGATGTCTCCTCCTAGCAGTACAGATAGTGATTTACATTCTTGCACCAAAAAAAGAAAACATATTTTATGAGATAAAAATCTGTTTATGATTCACCGAGATTTCACACATGTAACGGTGCGTAGACAATCTTACTGAAATTTTTAGATTGACTTAAACTTCTATAAGACCTTATAGAAATAAAATAGGCTTTAGTTTAGTGTATACCATCAGACTCACTCACCCATGATAGAGATGGGATATAATTTAGTTTCTAGCCCACACAAATATTGAAAGAAACCTAGTTGGCCCTTAGGATCTTAGGATGGAATTATTTGTTTATGATGAAACTGTGTGAGTGGTATCTAGGTCATTGAGTGTTAAAGAGATAGTCTAATCAAAATTACAATTTTATGATTCAGACAGAGCATGCAATTTTAGGTAACTTTCTAATTTACTCCTTTTATCAATTTTTTCTTTCTTCTCT
This sequence comes from Bombina bombina, assembly GCF_027579735.1. Classification (NCBI taxonomy): domain Eukaryota; kingdom Metazoa; phylum Chordata; class Amphibia; order Anura; family Bombinatoridae; genus Bombina; species Bombina bombina. Next base: position 224,171,148 of record NC_069499.1, read on the forward strand.
TGCAATCTTTATTTGAAAACTGGCCCATTTTTGGTTCAGAACCCTGGGTAGTGCTTGCTGATTGGTGGCTACAATACAATATGGACTAGGAATATTATGATACAATATAATATACTGATACTACTATTGACATTTTCATATTTAGAGCTATATTACAAGTGGTGCGCTAAATATTTTTTCTGCTCATGCACTAACACCGTTGGAAGTAAACTTTTAATGCGGTGGGTTAGCGTGGTTATTACAAATTGAAGTGCCCAATGCATGCTAACTTCAGGACTTTGGATATGATGACTAATGATGGGCGAATGTTTCTAAAAATTAGATATTTTAAACAAATTTTGATACATTCGTTCATTCGAATTTAATTTCAAATCTTTAACTAACATTCTAACATTCTATTTTTGAATTTTTGTTTTTTAATTTTTCAATAACATTCGAAAATATTTGTTCGAATAATAATATGTTTAGCTATGTATTTTAAATCACATTCAATTTTGAAATGTAATATTCGAATTTGAATGTGACATTCAAATTCAAATGTCACATTCAAATTCAAAATAGTATTTCTAGTCTACAACTGTGTTTATATATGTAATATTCGAATTTGAATGCTACATTCGAATTCAAATTCTACATTTTAATTCAAAATAGTATTTATAGTCTAATACTGTGTTTTATAAATGTAATTTTTTGAATTTGAATGTCACATTCGAATTCAAATGTCACATTTGAACTTTAAATAGTATTTATAGTCTACAATTGTGTTGTATAAATGTAATATTCGAATTTAAATGTCACATTCAAATTCAAATATAGCATTCAAATTCAAAATAGTATTTCTAGTCTAATACTGTGTTTTATAAATGTAATATTTTAATTTGAATGCTACATTCAAATTCAAAATAGTATTTCTAGTCTAATTCTGTGTTTTATAAATGTAATATTCAAATTCGAATGTCCCATTTGAATTCAAATGTCACATTCAAATTTGAAATAATATTTTTAGTCTACAACTGTGCTGTATAAATGTAATATTCAAATGTGAATGTCACATTTGAATTCAAATGTAGCATTCAAATTTGAAATAGAATTTCTATTCTACAACTGTGTTTTATAAATGTAATATTCAAATTCAAATGTCACATTCTAAAACTGTAAATAACATTCGATAATAGAATTTTTATGAACATGTAAATCAAATTTCTACAATAACATTAATTCTAACATTCAAATTTGAATATAAACACATCCGCCCATCCCTAATGACGAACATGTTAACTTCTCCCCATAGACTTCAATAGAGCGCTCTTTTAAAAAAAAAACACTTATCACTTGCGAGCTAACCCAGTACCGCGTTAGACTAATTGTACTAAAGCCGTAGGTAGTTATGAATATTTCACATTATAAATGTTCTTCACATAGAAGAACATTTTCTTTCGGTTTTTTTATTGAGGATGAAATAAAAATAAAATATACAGGATTATGAAATAATACAATGCAAGTTTTTAATAGAGTTACTCATGGAATAATGCAGTATAGATTTGTGATAAAATTACAACAACAACAAAAATCTGTACGTTACATACAAAGCATACATTGTAGATATCCTCATTTTGTCACTATATGTGGCTTATGAAGGCCACTCGTGGACCCTTTGTGGCAATTCAACAGGTATAGTGATTATATTAAATGGATACTATTCATAAGCAGTAAGATTACAAGTGTTGCGGTATGGGTATACCGATGAATATGCAGGTCTCCCGTATTACAAGTAGCGGCGGTACAGCTGTTAGCATTTTAGTCTTTATGCAACTCTCCATTCTGCACACAAAAATTACTTTTGAGTGCGGGATTTTGATTGCGCCCGTATTACAGATTGTGCGGTCCGGCTATTATGCTAGTATTATAGCTTATACCGCCATGATCCATTCCGTTATCTGAGACCAGTAGTTATGGATTTTGCAAAACAAATGTTTCACAAAACTCATAACAAAAATGTTACAAAGTACACTAACACTCATAAACTACAATATTAACCCCTAATCCACCGCCCACCCACATAGCCAAAACTAAATAAACATTAACCCCTAAACCGCCACTCCCCAAATCATTACTACTATAAAAATATATTAACCCCTAAACTGCCGCCCCCCACATCGCCAACAATAAACTAAACCTATTAACCCATAAACCGCTGGCCCCCACATCGCAAAACACTAAATTTAACTATTAACCTCTAAACCTAACACCCACCAAACTTTAAATTCAAGTTACAATATAACTATCTTAAAATAAATAAAAACGTACTTGTGAAAAAAATATGATTAAACTATAAATTAACTTACTATTTAAAAGAAATAAAATAAAATAAAAAAAGCTAAATTACAATATTAAAAAATCCTATCACTACGAAAAAAAATAAAAACATTACAAAAAAACAAACACTAAAAATCTGAAAATTAAAGATAATCTAACATTACAAAAAACACTAACGTTATGAAAAATATAAAGATTACAAAAAATAATTAAAATTAAACTTAATCTAATAGCCCTATAAAAACAAAAAAGCCACCCCAAAATAAACCCCCCCCTAATCTATCAATAAACTACCAATAGCCTTTAAAAGGTCCACCCTAAAAGTAAACCCCCCAAAATAAAAAAAACAAAAAAACCTAAGCTACACATTGCCCCTAAATGGGCATTTGTATGGGCATTGTGCCCATTAAAATAAAAAAATGTCCTAATCTAAAAAAAAAAACCACCCAAAAAAACAAACAAAAAACCTAACACTAACCCCAGAAAATGTACTCGTGCCTGAAGTCCAAAAGTCCAGGCAGAGCAAAGTCTTCATGCGGGCAGCGAAGATCTTTTTCCAGGGCGGCACCATCTTCTATCTTCTTCCCGGAGGTGCGGAGCAGTCTTAAGTGATGTGCGGATCAGGAGTGCTGGTCCTTATCTGGAGCGCTGGTCCTCTTCAGCGGCCGCGGTCTTCACCAACTTGGATCCTCCTCTTCATGCGATCATCCGCCGCACACTTAAGCTTCAATGCGAGATACCCCTTTTATATTGGGGTACCGTTGCATTCTTATTGGATGAAATATTGAAATCAGCCAATTGAATTTAAGCAGCTCTCATCCTATTGACTGATTTAAAGGTATACATACAGTAAGTGCATTGGAGTCCTATAAAGTCAAGTAGCTGAAAACATTAAAAAAAAATCACAATTATGCAATATTCATAACTAGTCCTAAAGCCCGTTCACACAGGCCATTTTTTGCAGTACAGCAGTCCCACCCCTTGCGCTCTCTCCCTCCCCTCTCCTTTGCTCTCTCTCTCTCCCCCCTCTCTTTTGCTCTCTCTCTCCCCCTTCTTTCTCTCCCCCCTCTCTCTTTCTCCCCCTCCCCCCTCTCTCTCTCTCCCTCCCCCTCTCTCTCTCTCTCTCTCTCTCTCTCTCTCCCCCTCTCTCTCTCTCCCCTCTCTCTCTATCTCTCTCTCTCTCTTCCCTCTCTCTCTCTCTCTCTCTCTCTCTCTCCTCCCTCTCTTTTGCTCTCTCTCCCCCCTCTCTTTTGCTCTCTCTCTCCCCATCTTTCCCCCCCCTCTCCTCTCTCCCCCTCCCCCCTCTCTCTCTCTCCCTCCCCCTCTCTCTCTCCCCCCCCCCTCTATCTCACTCCCCTCTCTATCTCTCTCCCCTCTATTGTGTGACCACGCCCGACCACGCCCCCTTCACAACTGACCAAGCACCCTTCACGGCCATTCACGTCCGGTCACGCCCCCCTCACAGCTGGTCATGCCCCCCACTCAAGCCTGGCCACGTTCACTTCTGCCGCAGATCAGCTAGGGACTCAAAGGCCAGGTGTGTTTGTCCTTGTGCTGTCTCTACTGCGCATGACAGCTTCAGACAAACACACTTGGCCTTTTATTATATAGGATATTGAGATACATACATACAAAGCAGGAAGGAGCAGGCACTGCAAAGAGGTACTGTATAAAAACATCCAAGTTTTTTGTAGAAAAGTAAAAACAGCCAGAGCAAAGCACATATACATATGCCAAAAGATGCAGACAGACAACAGGCACAACGTCTGTTTAGACATACATACAAATATCTAAATATGCACATGTATATATGTGTTATTAGATGAGTAAACATATTTATTTTTGTATTTATATGCGTATATATGTTTTTACAGATATATATTCACAAATAAACACAAAAATACTTATGTACACATATAGAGGCCTCCGATAGTAAAAACGGAAAGTGTCGCTGTTCCTCCTATGTATGCTTACATAGCGCAGACAGTGCGCTCACTGAAACTAAAAAGTTGTTTCTGTGTAGGCACACTTCAAATATTGCCGTGGGGACCTAAGTTTAATTACAACTACACTAACAAGCTTAAGTGATGTTTAATTACACCTACACTAACAAGCTAAGGTGATGTAATCACGACAGCTGATAGCTTACAAGACAAACATGGCTGATACCCTCCTCGCAACCTGCACTTCACTGCTTTGAACATATTGATCTTGTGTTGATGTGTCTAAAGCAGGGGTTGCCAACCTTTTGCACCTCAGGGACCACTAAACTCACAATTTTGAATCCCGTGGACCACTATTATGATTTTTTTTTAAAAAGTACAAATCTCTATGTGTGTGTGTGTATATTATATATATATATATATATATATATATATATATATATATATATATATATATATATATATACATACATACACACACATACTGTACATAGCTAAGTTTAAATTATGTATATATTTACACATTTTTAAGAATTATTTTTTGGAATTAAATAACTGAATGACAGAACTGAGAGAATACTTCCAAATGAAGGGTGAGTGCCAATTTTTGAGCTGGAAACAGAGAGGCAGAAAGTGGTAAAAAAAAGAATTATGTTTAAAAGGGCCACAAGACTTCCAAGTTACCTCCCCAGTTAGGAATTATTCAAAACTACTTATGATCATGGACAGACATTGGAGTCATATATTAAGTTTATATCAGAAATCTCTCAATATGTATGTGAGCTAACCACGACTGATGTTACTGGCAATTATTGCAATACTGGTGGGCTATGGCTGATCTGCTGGATGGCAATTACTGGAATTCCGGTGGAATGGCTTTGTTCATGGGAAAATTATTAGAATAAAAAATAATTAATGTTTAATTTAAAAAAAAAGAAGATGGAGGGTTGAAAACTACTACAAAGAGACAGGTAAAGGGAAGAAAATAAATGAAATATAAGAGACATTGTTTTTTTAAGATTTTCTTTTTTATATACTTTAATTCCACTATTTTAAGCCAAGACAATACCGACCTCTGCTGGCTTTAGAATGGAAGCATTTTTCTCTGAGCAGCACGCCGGGGGGAGGAGTTAAAAATACAATCTAGCTAGCAGTACTAAGAAACATGCGTAGGGAGATTGTAATTTAACTTCTCCATCGGTTTTTACTGATGTCAAGCCATGCACTGTAGGGAATTGTGGCACGAAGGGGGTGACATCATCAGAGGAGATTAATTCCTGCTTGATGGTGTCAAGGACCACCAATATCTTCTCGTGGACTACCAGTGGTCCATGGACCACTGGTTGGCGACCGCTAGTCTAAAGCAAATTGCAGGCTACTCCCACTAGAACACCCTGTTAAGTCCCCCTGTGAGGTGTGCAAGATGATTTCACTCCAAGTTAGAGAATCTTTGAAAATGAGGCCATATGTATCACTAACAAGTCAGATTTGCTTATTATTATTTTCTGCTAGTTTTCACTTTACTTTGCTTTGTGTTTTATAAGGGATCTAATTTGAAATATATCAGACCTTGTATGTGTTTACAAAGTGTGGACATTAGCATTGAACACAAGGCAATGAAAAATACATACATGAATTAAGAAGACAGATGTGAGGTAACAATAAATTATTAAAAAAACTAAAATAGTCATTAATAGGAATATTAAGAGTATTATTGTTTTTAAACACTACTGTATGAATCATTTCATAAATTATTTTTTTAAAGTACTTTGCCTCTACAACAGCCAAAAAACATGATTAAACTAAATTAAAGTTGTAAAAATAAAGTAAAATTAAGAAAGTAAATTAAGTAAAATTTAAGGTTCAGTGATCATTTAATATAGTGAATATCCCTTATTAAAAAAACTACTTAGTGAACACTGGCCTATAAATTTAAATTCTATCAGTGTATTCCACTTTCCTAGTTTAATTTAAAATGCCAAACTTTTACAAAGTCACATACGCCTATTAGCTTTTAGATTTAATTTCATAACAGTTTGAATGTATAGCATATTTAGGCCCCTGGCAGACACACAGAAAAAAAGATATGCACAGAAACTCTACAATACAGATGTATTAAATAAGTGTTAAGCCTAAGGCTTATGCGGATGTATTGAAAATCTGAATTAATGTATAATTTATTTATTCTTTTTATGCAGGTATATCAATTCTTATCTTTTTAACCATATGGAAATTGAAAACCTACCTCCTGCAGGTTTTAGTGTCTTAATATCCTAATATGCCAGCATGGGTATGGTCTTATCAACTTTCCTTCCGGAATATTCTTTATTAGGATAATGCTACACGTTGAAAACCCATCTAATGGATTAAATTTTACATTTTGTACTAAGTGTGTCTATCATGCATTTCACTGATAGCCCTTCGATTCAGATACAACTAACCCCTGCCCTGCATTTCTAAAACTCACTTATGGAAGGGCCTATTTATTTATTAAAAAATATATTTATAATAGGAACTGACATACACATTTTTAAAAATAACTATTATTTTCAGTATATTTTGACTTATAATATCTTGAGGTTCAACCCTAAGACTATTAAGGATTTAGTTAGATGAAATAATAATTAGAAAACTGTTTACATTATTTTAGTATACATTTTATTAAAGATATTCATCCTTCACAAGGCAGAACTACATATCTTAGCTATTGGATTATTGATCAACAAAGAAAAATATGAAATGATGACATACATTATAGTTAAAGGGCCATGATACCCAAATGTTTAAACACTTGAAAGTGCTGCAGCTTAGCTGTAAAAAGCTGACTAGAAAATATCACCTGAAAATCTCTACGTAAAAAAGGAAGATATTTTACCTTAAAATGTCCTAAGTATTCACACCCCATTGTAAAGGACTTTAAGCAGCAAATCAGTAAGCCTGTTCCAAGACCTGCAAGGGAGCGTGCTTCATGCACACTCATCTTATTTCCCTGTTCAGTTTAAGGAAGTTTACTATGAAATCTCATGAGAGTTAAGTGAAATCTCATGAGATAACACTAAAAGAGTTTATGACCTCAGCACTGCTGATGCTGATTGGCTGTTGTTCGTTACTTCCTTCTTTTTAAAAAAACCTGCAGCTGGGCAATAACTGAAGTATAACTTTTTACAGAATACTTAAGGCTCTCTTCCATTGAGCCGTAATTCCATTTGCGTGCACTCACAAACCGATAAATATGCTGTCAGAAACAATATTGTTTATCGACTGCTTCTAACGGCCCGTTATACCTTAATTTCGGCAACCGGACTCTGGCTGCTGAAAACATTATTGTATCCCATACAAAGTATAGGAAGTCGCTAATCTTTAAATTATACCCGGTTTCCAATGTCTGTGCAAACCATTACTACACTGTCGGGAGTCTGTCGATACAGTAACAAAAATAACACCCACTCAACTAGGTGTAAAACAGGAAAAAGGTGCTCTTTAAAACCCTTTTCCCATTAAAATGGCTACACAGCGACCATGATAAGTCGCACTTTATGAAGCTCTCTGAATTTCAATGTTGTTCCATATTCCAGGTCCATCAGAAATAGAAACGCTGTTGTTTTGTACTGATGTGTCACCCTCTCCACTCCGGGAAGGCCCTACAGCTCTCCCTGGGTACACAACCCAGACTCTTACTGAGATCCGCCGTAGGCTGAAAACTATTTAGATCATGACGACTCTTTAACAGCTCTTATGCTACAGGACTCACTGTATGTTGCTTACATAGGATGCAACTAGAGGGAAGCAGTCAGTTTATAAGATAATATCGGATGATTTGTTACGGAGGTGTATGACAAATTTCACACCTTATATTCTCATATCTCTGTGACAAAAACCCAGTTATGAGGACTGTAAAGTCTGATGCATAGAGTTTTCTCTCTTATCTTGGTTACCAAATCTGAGTGCAATTTTTTTTTTGTAACTTTACTTTGTAAAAATGATTCTCTGATTTTAATAGATCTGTATCTGTTGCTATATAGGGGGGTAGTTATCAAAGTGTCTGCTTCGAATCCGCTGGAAATCCACATCGTACACGTCGCGAAAATGCTTCGCCTCAGTTATCAAAGTGTCTAAATCGGAAGAAGTAGATTTTTGTGACGTAACATACGATTCGGCGTTCTCAATTCGACTCAGATCGGTTCGAGTAGAAAACCTCTGGAAAACTTGCGTAATCCATTGCTTTCGCCCTGCTCTTCGACACAATTAGAAGTTTTCTGATAGTTATTAAAAAAATGACCACTTACGCTCGCGTCTTCTCCGACGCAGTGTATGCCCTTTTCAATCCGCCGCCTCAAAGGTTGCGGATCCTATAGTAAATGGACATCGGGTAACTACTATATTCGGTGCTGCTAGAGTCAATCATGTCACCTAATAAAACTCTATGGAAAACAAATATTTATTTATTTTTCAATTGTTACTGTTTTGTAAAATGAAAAACACATGCACACAAAGGAGAGGAAAAGAATGAAAACAATGCACAGCAATTGTCACAGTTTGGATAATGAAAAACACATGCACACAAAGGAGACGGAAAGAATGAAAACAATTCACAGCAATTGTCACAGTTTGGATAATGAAAAACACATGCACACAAAGGAGAGGAAAAGAATGAAAACAATGCACAGCAATTGTCACAGATTGGATAATGAAAAACACATGCACACAAAGGAGAGGAAAATAATAAAAACAATGCACAGCAATTGTCACAGTTTGGATAATGAAAAACACATGCACACAAAGGAGAGGAAAAGAATGAAAACAATGCACAGCAATTGTCACAGTTTGGATAATGAAAAACACATGCACACAAAGGAGAGGAAAAGAATGAAAACAATGCACAGCAAATGTCACATTTTGGATAATGAAAAACACATGCACACAAAGGAGAGGAAAAGAATAAAAACAATGCACAGCAATAATGTTATCAATTAATGATACACAATACAAATGAGGCTATTATTTAATTACGCACAATACAAATTAGGCTATCAATCAATTATTCAAAACACATGAAAATTTACATCGGCATGATATGAATTCTGATTTGGTTTGCATGGCAGCATTGTTGAGGATTAAAAGGTAAATCACTATGATAATGTTTGATAGTCAAGTTTATGTGTCAGTTGCTAGTATCGCTTTTTTGTAGATAAAATGCCATTATAAATTTCATGGCTTTGTCACTGTGTAACTTTGTACATTCAAAATACATTGAACAGTTTTCAGTCATTTGCTAGGATCCCTTTTAGTAGCTAAAATGCAATTATAAATGTCACAGCTTTATGTCAATCTTTACCTTTGAACTTTAAAAATACATTTGATTTGTAAATGTGATTAGGAATCACATCAAGAATAACAAAATATTTCACATCATAATGTTCAACACTGCATTCTTTTTGTTACTTAGGATTGCAAATTCTTAATACACTTATATTTAATATTAAAAAAACAGTAATCACTGACCTTTTTCACCTTCATAATGCTGCCCTCCAAATTGAAAAATATGAAATAGCATTGAAACTAGAGCAACATACCCATGTGTTTTGAATAAATAATTTTGATAATTGCACAGACCTGCATTTCTTACAGGTTATACACACCTGAAATGGTTATCAAGATATGTTTATGAACATTGTATTGTGCTCGTCAAATGACGCGATAAAAAAGACATATACGTCACTAGTATTTAGTATTTGATCAATTAGTCACTTTAATTGAGCGTAATATGACGCGATTGTTAACAAAATGTGCAAGTCATGTCTTAGGTAATGATTTCTGCACCAATTTAGTCAATTACAGAAAACGTTCACATCTGTGAAACTAGGCGTTATAAAAGGAGCTGTTCAATCACTGCTTTTCATTATTATTATCCTCAATGTTGTAAATTTTGTTCTTTTAAGAAGGAGACGCAGGGCAAGACGGGTGTTGATGGCTGCAATACAACACGGAAGACGCCGGCGAGTGCCAAGGGTTTTCTACCCAAGTATTGGGCTCCATGCCCTCAGTGATCGAGAGGTGATCCGTCGATTTCGACTGGATAGGGCCTCTATTGAGAGGCTCTATGTCGAGATCACGGACTCTCTCGAGCCACTCACTAGAAAAACGAGGGCAATCCCTGGTATGGTAAAGCTGCTTGCGGTCCTCTATTTCTTGGCAACTGGGTCATTCCAGGCTGTGACAGGTCTAGGCGTTGGTATGAGCCAGACAACCTTCTCACATCATCTGAAGGTTGTCCTGGATGCTTTGCACCAACACCTAGTCCATCATGTCCACTTCCCAAACACACTGGAGGAGTGGCATGCTGTCAAGCTCCAGTTCTACCATCGAGCTGGATTGCCAAGGGTATTGGGGGCCATCGACTGCACTCACATCTTAGTGCAGCCTACCAGGGATGAAGAAGAGCCCTACCGGGATAGGAAATTCAATCACTCGCTGAATATCCAGGTCATCTGTGACGCCAGGTTGAGGGTGATGAGTGTTCGATCTGGACTCCCTGGACTCCCTGGCTGCAATCACGATTCTTTCATCCTCCGGAATTCTACCATCTATCATCGGTTCCAGGAGGGCCAAATGCCAGAGGGAATCCTGATAGGTAAATATATCTTACATACTCTAACCCAGTGATTTTCAACCTTTTATTGGCCATGGCACACTTCATTACATTAAAAAATCCCGTGGCACACATTGTAGCCTTATACAGGATATATATATATATATATATATATATATATGTGTATATATGTTTCTATATATATGTGTATATATATATATATATATATACATACATATATATATATATATATATATATACACACACACACACACACTGTACTGTACTGTCATGCCATGCCTCCTACAAACTATACATGACATATTGACATTCATTCACAAGCAATCATAATGATTGTCTGTGAATGAATGTCAATGTCATGGTTGTAAATGATGCCTGATGAGCCTGTCAAATACCTCCCAAATAGTTATATTTTTTATTAGAGGGACACCACCGCACTGTTGTCAGCCACGGCACACCTGAGGATCTCTGACATGGCACAATAGTGTGCCACGGCCCATTGGTTGAAAAACAATGCTCTAACCATATGTATATAAAATATTTTATTCTTTCTGATTGCTAATGTCAATTATCTATTGTGTTTTTTCAGGTGATTCTGGGTATCCGTGTCTTCCATGGCTGTTCACACCCGTCCAAAACCCCACCGGAGTGGAAGAGGTGCGCTACAACCGTGCACACACGGCAACAAGATCTGTCATTGAGCGCACCTTTGGCGTGCTGAAGAGCCGTTTCCGCTGCTTGGACATCTCTGGTGGTGTTCTTCAGTACGCCCCCTCCAAAGTCTCCTTAATTTTTATGGTTTGCTGTATGTTGCACAATATTGCCCTTAAAATCCCGGATATAGATATGGAGAGCTTGGACAATGAATATGGTGAATTCATCGACCTAGACATGGAGCACGATGCTCTGGGTGTCCAAGCTCGATCAGTCTATATCCAGGGGGGTTTTGGGCAAGAAGCTTGATTTTGCAACATACAGTTTTTATTTGTGTTTTTCTTTACATTATTATTTGTAATCCAAAAGCTGCTATATTTTGGATTACCTTTGAGCAAATATTGTCGTTTCTATGAATGAAATTGTATATAATTGTAAAGCCATTTATTGAAAATGGTTTATTTGGGCAAATGTTGCTATTGTTTAATGTAAAGTTGATGAGACACATGTTTAATAAAATCTCATAAATATTTTTTTTTTAAGATCTACACTTGACTCTTTTGTTATTTATAAGGCTATAACAAGAAATATTTATTATTATGTGTTAATATTCTGTATTTCCAATTATAAAAATTACCTTTTCATTTCTTTAGGCATACTTGTATTTTAGAATAAACAGGTTTATCACCATAAATGTCACAGAATCAATAATTACATTCTTGCATTTACAATTAATCGAACAAGATAATGAAGAACATCGGTGATTAGGAGTAAATTAAAAGCTTGAATAAAATGTCATGCTCTATCTGTATAAAAAATACAACAAATTAATTGGTTCATTCTCTCTGTAACGTTCATGAGCTCAGTGTTATGTATATTAATTTTAATGGTCACATTATAATAATATAAAATCGCAGATCAAATTTTTATTAACATTAATGGACCTAGCAGCAGTGCACTACAGTTTTATAAATGTATATATGTGTTTTTAGTACTGTCTGTCTTTATCTATATCACACTTTTCTCTATCTCTCTCTCTCTTTCTCTCACTCTCAATCTCAATCTCTCTCTCTCACAATCACTCACTCTCTCAACATCTATCTCTATCTCTCTCTCAATCCCTCCCTCTTTCTCTCACACAAACCCTCTCTCTTTCAATATCTCTCTTTATCAAGATTTTTCTCTCTCTAAATATATTTATTTTAATGTTATAACTACTAAAGAGACACTGAAATTAATGAATTTTTATGTGTTCTAATTGTATTCTAATTAGTAATTATTACTATTTTAAAATTTAAAAAAATCTTTATATATTTTAAAATAAATATAATTTGTGTAACTTTAGATGCAAAACCATTTTGTTGAACTACCTTGGTTGTTCTTGTTGATTAGTGTATACATTCATCAACCAATAAAAAAGTTCTGTCCAAGGTTATGGACTTTAATTGTAAACTAAAGATATTAAGACAATTAGCAAAATTTTTAAAAAATGTGAATATCACATTTAAACAATGAATATTTAAAATATAAATATTGATTCAAGTAAACTTTATTCTAATTGAGTTTTTTATCCAAAAGCTCAATATTACAAATCTTCTTAAAAATTAAAATTTAATATGTTTATTAAATTTAACATTTAATAATAAGAGTAGTTAATATTTTACTTCTGCATTCAATTACAACATCAGTCATTTGTAACGTGTGAATCAAGTAATAACAAACACATTTATTAATAATGTTGACATATATTTTTACTGTCAAAAAAAAAATTTGAATCATATTTTTAAAAGAAAACTCATAGAAACAGAACCAAATTTAATAATTTTAAAAAAATTTGAATCATATTTTTTAATTGAAAAAATTAAAATCATTTAATAATTTAAAAATATTGGAATCATATTTTTAAATTAAAAATATTAAAAACATCGACATATCTTTAATTTAAAAATATTCATTACATATTTAAAAATTAAAAATTGTAAAAACATCGATATTTTTTAAATAATTTAAAAATATTATAGACATATTTTTAAATTATAAATCAGAAAAACATCAAGACATTTATTTAAAAAATTAAAAATATTTTATTCATATTTTTAATTTTAAAAAAATATCAATACATTTTTAAAAATATTTTATTCATATTTTTAAAATGTAAAAAATTGAAACATAAACACATACATAATAAAAATTATATAAAAGACCCTAATAAAATGAGCACATTAAAACACCCTAATCTTTTTTTCTTTTGGGTGAGGGAGAGAGGGGGGTTGATCTCTCCCTTGTTCCCCTTCTCCCAAAGTTTAAAATCAGCCGACGATTTAAAACCCTGTTGTCTTCGTCCACCCTCTCCCGACGCTGCCGTTCTAGCTGGTCTTCAGCTGCTCTGGCCCTATCAAAAGCTAATCTTTCCCTATCAAAATTTAACCTATCTCTATCCCTCTGCATTTCATAATTTAATCTATTCCTCTCTAACTCTATTCTGCAACTGTCCCTACGTCGTTCATATTCAAATCTTTCCCTCTCTAACTCTATTCTGCAACTGTCCCTACGTCGTTCATATTCAAATCTTTCCCTCTCTAAATCTAATCTAGCTGAATCTACTCTAAACCTTTCCCTTTCTATATCTAATCTTTCCCTATCTACTGAAATGACCCGATCTAATACCTGCCCCTGTTGCTCAATAGATAATGTTAATGCCCCACGCAACTCACAGAGTTCTGCCCGGTACTGCCTGGCCAGATCTAACATTTCCCCGACTGCCTCCTCATCAGTGATGCGAGGCAGTCCGTGGCCAGGATCAGCACGGCCATGAGCTGATGGGGCATGACCAACAGGGGCATGAGGGTCACCAGGGTCCAAAGCAGCTGGTTGTTCGGGGTCAGCAGGGGCAGAACGGCTGAGAGAATCTATTTATGATGTTCCCTGGGAGATTCCCTGATCCTGTGATTCTGGAAATAGGGTCTCTCCCAGGGACGACTCCTCTGTGAAATCTCTCAGCTCATGAAGACAACAGTCGATCTCCTCTGAAGTCAGTAATGCACGCTCGGCATCTAAAAAAAATTAAAAAGGAAAAATATATTGTTAGTTAACTTAATGTATTTGGAAGTATTAAATGCATATGATATTAAACATATATCTTAAATCAATCATAACACAATCAAATTTGTAAGACACAGTATTTTAACATTGCTGATTTGTATATTGTATGTTATCTTAAATGTATAAAATAAATAAGAATGTGTATATTAATTTCTACTTTTAAAGGGGCTTATTATCAAAAATATATCATATTCAACATTTTATTAAATTATTCACCATACAACATCATTGTTAACACATCAATTTTTGAAATTCAACAACATCAAAATCTGATTAGACTGTTTATTAATCAATGACATGATTACAAGCACCACTAACGGTGTGATAAGTTTGCGTATTGACAATGATGATGCACAGAGAATATATTCTAGGCCTATTTATCTTGGTTCTGTTGGACATGATCCAACAGTGCAGATCATGTCAACAATAACTCACTGAATGTAGAGAATGTCCCCTTCAGAGTCACGGACAATGGGCCATCAGCATGTGTTGTTCAATAAACAAGATCAGACTCAATTGTGGTGAATAGCATCAAGGGTATGGAGCAGCATTCTTTATACGTTTGCTTATAACTGCATTTTCTTTAAAGCCTGCATGCTCGCAATAAACTTTGTATCTACAACTCCATTTGTCGTTTAATACATGAGAGAGAGATATAGAGGTCAATTTATCAAGCTCCGTATGTAGCTTTAAGGGCTGTGTTTATTGGGAGACTCTTGGCAAACAACACTTATGAAGCAACAGTCTAAAGACCCCTGCTCCATAACCCTGTCCACCGGCTCTGAGTTCTGAGAACGTATTGCTCTTCACATTCGGCTATGTCTGTCAGACCTGATCGGCACAGTTGGATCATGTCCGACAGACATTTGTTAAATAGGCCTCAAAGAATGGTCATGCGATACACAGGTGATTATCCAAACCTTACATTCATTTTAGTTTGCATAGAATTGTAAATTAAAATATATGTAAAGATCATTAAAGTGATAGTCTAGTAAGAACTAAATTTACATGATTCAGATAGATCATGACATATTAAGCAAGATTATTATTTAATCCTATTATCTAGAATGATTATTTTTCTTTTTGTCTTTCCTTTAAAATCTTTAAAAAAATATTACAAGCAGGCACATAATTTTTAAATAAATTGTAGACCATTTTTTGATTGGATGTTTACATATAGACAACAATCAATAAGCGGTACCCAGGTGCTAAATCCCAAATGGCCTGTCTTTTAAGCTTACATTCATGATTTTCAAAGAAAGATAATAAGAATTTTTTTATTTTTTTTTTACCTGAGGAGGAGATCGTAGATTTCGGAGGTGGTCCTAAAGCCCTTCGGACATCAACTAGATAAATAAAAATGAATATACATATTTAGAAAATAGAACAATCATACCATTGAAAAAAAAAATTGAAAGCAAGGTAATAATACTAAACATACCTGTAGTTCGGCCAATGCTTGCTACATCAGGGGTGCTGCACATAATGTCTGGGTGCGTGGCGGCCGAGGAGAAGCTGTGGCTGGATTCAGTGTGGATACTGATGGGCAATAGTAGTGTTTCATCAGCAGCATCTTCACTATCGGCGGCAGCAGCAGTGACAGCAGCTGCTGCACTGGTAGATGCTTAAAAAAAAACATGAAATAAATTAGGATTAATATTGCACATAATGATATTAAAAGGGTCACTAAACCGAAAATCTTTATTTCATGATTCATATTGATAATATAAAAGTTAAACACATTTTTATTGACTTTCATATTTTTTTTTTTCTCCATTTCTAAAATGTCCTTATTTGAAGAAAAAGCAATGCACATGGGTGAGCCAATAATATGATGCTTCTATGTGCAGAATCCAATCAGCAGCTATTGAGCATATATAGATATGCTTTTTCTCAATTAATCTTAAAAGAATAAAAAAAATTAGATAATATAAGTAACTTAAAATGATGTTTCACATTATATTCTCTTTCTAATTCATAAAATAAAAAATGTTGCTGTTATGTCCCTCGAATAAACCTTTGATGGAACATTATAAAAAAATGTGCCACAGGAATATTTCTATGAATATCATCTTACCTGCCAACTCGTCAGTATCATGCCCCACTAAATCCAGACCGAGCGTCATGTTTGCTCCCAGATTCTCCCGCAGCTGAACCTCATATTCGCTAAGTTCAGCCACATATGGCTCGCCGCCACCGGTCCGACGTGCAGACTGTAACTCCCTGGCCAGCTTGGCCTTTAACTGTCTCTTGATGTCCAAAAATCGTTTCTTACAGCGTGTCACCGTTTTGGGATGATTCCCTTCGGCGGACACACTGTCGGCGATTGCTTTCCAGATTTCAGATTTCCTGGAGAGCGAGGTCTTATGGGTTTTAGAACCAATAATAAAATTATAATGTTCTAAAACAAGGGTCACTAAAATTTTGTTCTGCTCAAAATTAAATTGCACGCTGCGCCCTGACTTTGTTTTACCAGGCGCAGACATCACAAGATAAAAATAGCAGCAAGAGAATAAATAAATAATCTATCTCAATAAATAGTAACTCTGTTGCACCTACAGCTCTTGTAAAGCATAGGTGATTTGACTCCATTTTACATTCCCTTTTATAGATTCCCCAAAAAAATTGTCAATTAGCATTTAACAATTGTCACTTTTTATTGTAATTGTAACAAATTTAATATTCTTAATATAGTTTCGTCATTTATGACGCCCGTTTACTTTAATTATCTCTTGATGTCTCATTAAAGCTATCGTAGGTAAAGTTTAAAATTATATTAATGTCGCAGTATAAATTATTTGATGATGAGGAATCCGTCATATTTGTCTACAGTGTGTCATACGTGTCTACAGTGTGTCATACGTGTCTACAGTGTGTCATAGTTGTCTATAAAAGGGGTCAGCTTATTTTATTTTGTCTGTTGTCCGACAGGAGAGGGATCTCTTTAAATATTTTTCTATACTTTGTAGCCGCATGAATACAGGCAATCGCACAATTTGTTATTTGAATAAACCGTAAGTAAATCAATTGGTTTTACGTTGCTTTAATACTGTCGCATGATTTGTTTATGTTAAGGAATTAAACAGCAATAGTTATGAACCCGTGAAACATATAAACCGCCAACAAAATATTTTTGGTTACACTTTAAAGAAACAGTAATAGTGAACACGTGAGACATACAATCAGCCAACAGAATATTATATGTATTTACACCCAAGAATCAATCAAATTTGGCTTAGTTTTGTATGTCGCCGTCGCAATAATAAATAAGATATATTTTTGTATGTAATAATGTTGTCCACATCCACTCCGGCCGAATTGTTAATGTTTGTGTTTGGGATGAATGTTCATCCTCTACAGGGTGTCAAACTTTTTATATTAGTAGACAAGTATGACATCCTATAGACTAGCATGATGGATTCACATTCGCAAACTTATTTATATATGCACCATTGATGGTTTTTTACGATTTTTGGAAATATATATTCATTGCAAACATAATTAAGTTAGGCCTGAGTGAATGTTGACAAAATTTTTAAATACACATATTTTTATTTTTTAGGAGCGACAGCAATATACCTGAATTACTTTTCAAAAAGATTATGATGGTGCTATTGACAGTAAATAAAGGAACATTATATTTTAAAATTTGAAATTTAAAGGATGTATGATTCAAGAGAATCGTTCGTATTTTAAATTTAAAGTTTGTTATTGACATGCAAGTAATTAGTGGCGCATGTGTTAGATAATGTGAAAATGTAAATTGCATGTTCATCATCAGGAACACGTGCTACATATAATCCGCCAACCAAATATTTATATTTTTATGTACACTTGCAACAACCAATGAAGTTTATCTATAATTGCTATATGTATGTCGCACTTTCAAAAAATTTAAGAATTTATTTGGATTCAGATAGAGTGCAATTATGTCTACCCCGTTCACCCAGGGAGAATTATTAATTTTAGTGTACGGGATGAACAGATACTTTCCCCATCACATAGGCGGTGTACGGGGGATACAGCATGAGGATAGAGACCGCATCATCTATGAGATGATGCAGAGGATGAGGAGCTGCCTAAGATGGTTTTCGGACCTTAGGCGGCACGAGCAAGAGCGCTATGCAGCGTTAAGAGTGCAAGTCCGAATCTGTAAGGTTATCGTAGATTGTACTTCGAAGTTAATAGATAGATGGATACTTAATTGACGCAATTCAATGAACAATTACATTAATAGTTCATTAATTTGAAAATTGGTTTTTATTTGACTGTGTTACATGAATAAATTAGATTTCTTCAAGAATCTAATTGCCTTTTTAGCAGGCCTTTTATTTTTGATATTTCTTTGTATTTTATTTACTTCAATAACAAAAATTAGCATTATTATTTTTTTTTTTATTACTTTAGAGGATCAATGCAATACAATTTAGTTCAACCAAAGATTATCAACATAATTTTTTTTTTTTTTTCAAAAAGTTTTTTTATTGAGGTTATAATAAAAGTTTTACAACATATTCATCCAATAACAATGATAGCAAAATTCTGAAAGATACATCCTTATAGCATAAACATAGTTATAGACCAAAGAATAATGAACAAGAAACAAATGAGACCGCTAGGGTTAACCATGTAAATCAGGGATGTCAGTAACGGAATCTATGTTTGTACATAAAATAATGGAACCTCAGTTTTTTATTTTACATATGATAAATGTGGCCCAAGACTACCGTGAGGAGAATTTTTAAGTTTGTTTATTCTAATAGGGTGAGGTAGGTGTGGGGCAGTATTTGTTTAGAAGCTCTAAGACCAGAATGGCCTAAAGAAGGGAAGAAAGAATTCAGCAGGCAAGAGCCGCTAGTATTAGAAAAGGAGGGGGAAAGAGGGGAATGAGGGGCGTTGCTGTCTAGAATGCCAAGTCAACAATGCGAATGGGGCTCTCAGAGGGCTTATTATACAGTTACAATTTTACAGGTGTCATATTTAGAAGAAACTAGTAGTATATATAGTGTATAGGTGACTGCTGTACGAGCTCCTCTCCTGGGGAAGTGCCAGCTCTAGGCGATGTGGGTAAAAGGGATATGGGTATGACCCGCAGGCAACCAGTACCGGCGGGAAAGGGAGATGAGGAGCTCAGCAGAGGCCAACATTTTGTCCAAATATAGACTTCCACACGGGGGGTGTGATTCATTAGAGGTCAAATTATCGCTAGAGGGCACTTTATTAGATTTATCATCGTACCTAAGTTGTGCCCACAGATTAAAGACATTGTAGTGGACTTGGCGCTACCCATAAACTGCATCTTTACACTGGAGGCCCTGAATGGTACTTGTTGCTGTACGCTAGCTGACCCTATATACCAACGGCACTATGTTGCACTAGCTACTACTCTATACACAGACTGAACCTTATGGGCTGGGCGTTAAGAAATCTAATACTTAGAGGCATATATTATATAAACCATAACCACCTATTATTAAGTAAGGCAGGCAGCTCTAGAGCTATATAAAATATTAGGAAATTTAACCTGCACCCAAATATGTCTCTCAAAGAGATAGGAGTCTAAAAGGCCTTTTCATAAAATAGAACTAAATTAGCCCTAAAAAGCAAGATCTCCTCACTTGTATATTGTCTAATGGTCAGTTTGTTATTTTAGCTATACAACCAAATAGTAAACTATATCTTAGCCAAAAAGAATGGGATGTAAAACAGAGGGCAGCAAAACATAGCAGCCTAAAATGTCTAGTACTGTGAACAAATGTACAAGGCAGACATAACCCAATGCACTCTGGTACCTGTAAGATAAATATATTAGAATACAAATGTATTTACTGGGGGTACCTCCTCAAGTATGGAATGTTAATAAAGATGTCTAAACATGGTATTAGCTTATAAGCCTAGCTAGGAGTGGGTTAGAGAGAGGAGGCTAGGTACATGACTTGACCAACATACTAAGATAACTTGAAGGTTGTTATTTCAGCAAAGCCCCAATAATCAGCCTACATATAGATGAGATATGCCCATATACAAACTATTATTAGGCCACTCTGCTATACTATAGGGATCTAAAGGACTTTGTCAGCGTCTATGAACAACATATATATTGTTTTAGGCATAATCATAGAATCAAACATTTTTAAAACTAAAAAGACAAACATGGAATTGAAAAGGGTTAAATGAGTGCCATTAGTATCTAAAAATAAATGAGCAGGTATATAAATCCTGAACGTGAGCTGCAAAACCTATAAGACAGATACCATTCGGCGCTATCTAGATATTACCCAGTTAAAGCATAGTATGACACTGGGCTCTAATAACATCATTCTAGGTATTTCTATAATATATACTCAGTTTTGACTCTGTGACCTTAATAATAACAGTATAAACTAATATAACAATCACTGCATCTCTAACACATTGTAAACATGTACTAAACATTGTATAGGAGAAAGATCAGTCCTGGAAGACACCGGGAGGCCCAAGTAACCACGTATTGAGCACGCTGTATTAAAATGAGTAATGTATAAAAATAAGTGGGATTTGGTTAGTAGAGTGTCTCTAGGAATTCTTTGCGGTGTTGTGATCAGAATGAAGCCTCAGTCTTAGGACCGCTTTAAGGAAAGGGGTATTGTGACACAAACAATTTCTATACTAAAAGTTTTAGGCAATAAAGGCCACTGGTGTATAAATATAACATCGCTGAGTAAGCTGAGTAAGGGTACTTTCAATAGCAGCCTGCAGTGATGAAGGTGTCTGGGCCGGGACTGCAATGTCCAGTGTTTACCCTATACCATGTCTGTATCCATTCTGGGCATCGGAACAGCAGATCAGGAGACCGCAGGCTCGCAATCCAGCCCGAGGCCAATAGTGAGAATCAGGGAGCACGCATCTGCTCTGGAAGGTACTGAGAGGAAGGACCGCTCCAAACCATGGCTGGCGCATAACTCTGCGCTGTGTGGCTAACAGCCCTCCGGATTTCCAGAAGCAGGCAAGCATATCCTCCGCGGCGGCTGAAAGCAGCTCCACTCCACACTGGTCTGGTAAGTTAGATTCGGCTGCTGATTCCCTCTCCTCTGGCAAGGTTAGCGGTAGGCACCGCTCTTCAACAGAAGAAAGGTGCGATCCAGGGCACAGCGACAGGTGTAGTGAGCGCTGCGGGAGTGTGTCTTTGGGGAGTCCCCTTAGTCCCTGCATAGCGATCTCCGTGTAGACTAATACTGTTGAGTCTGCTGGTGCCAGATCGTTGTTAGCATCATCAGGTGAAACTGCAGGCAAGTCCCATCTGGGCAACGTATTCCGCAGCGGCTCAAAGGGGTATTGAGTAGGTAGTAAGTTGTCTGTTCGGCTATCCACGTGGGTGCTGCATTTACAAAAGTGAGAAGCGCCATCTTGGACACGTAGCAGTTCAATGTCAGAACTTAAGCTGTAAAAATGAGCATCAGCTTTGTCCAAAAGGTCCCTCAAAATAGAAGCAAAGCAAATGGAGGTTCTCTCCATCTCACCGGTTTAGTGAATAAGATAGAAAGGTATTTTAGATTGGTATATAGAGAGGCTTTTGGGACCCGTAATCAGGAGCTCTCCCAAAACACGTCTTTTCTCAATGGCAGTTGGCTCCGCCCCCCCGATTATCAACATAATTTAATCTATAGAGAATTTAAATTAAAAATTCATGCTCCATCATGTTTATTAACAATGAAAGAAAGTTTAATAATTTTATATAAAGATAGAGAGAGATAGAGCAATAGAGATAGAGAGAGATAGATAGAGAGATAGAGAGAGATTCATATGGATATGTATGTATATAGAGCTATATATGGCTATATATATATATATATATCTATATATATAGATATATATAGATATATATATATATATATATATATATAGATATCTATAGAGACTGAGAGGGAGACATAGAAAGAGACAACCGGAGAATGAGAGAATACGAAAGAGACAGAGATAGAGACAGAGAAAAAGAAAGAGACAGATATTGCGCTTTCTCTCTTTCTTTCTCTCTATCTCTCAATTTTTCTTATTTTTTTGGAGGATTACATGCATTGATGATGAAGATGCATAACTCAACAATAATATTTAACCTGTATCTAATGTGTACATACAACTTTATATTTTAACAGATCGCATGCGTGCCCAGGTCCCGCGCTATATGAGGCCAGTCTCCATGGCAACGCCACGGAGCAACCGCTCCTCACCATCCTTGCCTTTGAGGTTCATAACAGCTCCTCATGGTAATTTGAAAATTATCATACTATGTTTGAATTATTTAACTTTAAAAATTGGTGATATTTTACATGTTATTAAAGGCAGCATGTTGAAAGGACAATAAAAACAAAGATTTACTTTCACAATTTAGATAAAGATTTAAAAAAAAAATTTCAGTTGACAGTATAGTGGAAATACATTCACTTCATTATATATATATATATATATATATATATATATATATATATATATATATATATATATATATATATATATATATCATTTGATGAAGTAATCACATTGCATATGGATGTGTCATTTAATCAAGGCATCTCTGATCATTAACAAATCTTCAACTACTGCATCTCTGATCATTAACAAATCTTCAACTACAGAGAAAATCTAGATATGCTTTTCTTATAAATATAATAGAACAATGAATTAAATTATCATGAATGCAAACATTTAGAATATCTTTATAAAAGATGAAAGGATTTTTTTATTTCTCATTTACACTTGATGTATTTACTTATAAAAAATAAATGCATTTTGCAGACTTTGAAAATAGTTTTTAATGGAAGAATTTTTTAATTTTGTAGTTGACATTTATATTACTAATACTTATTCATTATTATGCTTCATCTCTTACAAACGACCAAATACCGGCGATAGAAGCTCCACAAGCAATTTCACCAGCGGTGGAGGTGGATAGGGTGGAAGAGGAGGAGGTACCACCTTTGGAGGAAGAGGAGAAGGTGGATTTCGAGGAAGAGGTGCCTAGGGAGGAAGAGGAGGAGGTGTCTATGGTGGAATGTAAGTTGAAAGAATATAATGTTTGACAAATTCAATATTGATAAATAATTTATCTAACATACTGTATGTTGTTCTTTTTCTAGATCGAGATCAGGGGACACAAACTGGTCCTTTTTTACAGCCAGTATTGGACGAACTGGCTGAGGCCCTAAGAGCAGTTGCCAGGGCAGTTCGCCACATGCAGGAGGCCCTCAACGATATTTGAGCAATGTTATATTTTTTTTTAGTTAAAAAAAAAAAAAACATAGAATAAAATAGTTTATTTCATAGTTATTAATGTCTCACTGTATTCATTTAACGATTAATTTATAGTGACATGACAAAAACCAAGAGAAAACAGTATAAATATGCTTCAATATTTATAAATTGATAGCTGCTGATTGATGAAAGCACATAGATGCATTGACAGACATTTATTAAGGGGATGTGATTCTGGCAATTAGGAATCAACAGAAACACAAGTTAGGGAGCAGCAGTATAAAGACTGTTGATCAATAACCCTGTCCAACTGATCTTATGAGGCGGACAGGAATCTCAAACGTTAGAAATGAAACAGTACCATCGGGTTGATTGACACTCGCTGCTGGTAGTCAATTATCCTCAAGTCTGCAGGGTGCAGCGCTGCAGCAGGAGCACAGAAGAGCTGCTGGTGCAATGCTGAATAGTGATAGGATAATCAGCAAGGTCTTGCGAACAAGATCCGCACTGTTGTATAAGGTCCGCCAGATATTTGTAAAATTGTGTTATATGATTGACTTTCACATATGCATTGCTAATTCAAGTAGAATAGGTTATCTGAGGAGTCAAGTGAAAATACAAATCAAATGTTATTGTTCATGCTTCAGATAGTAAGTTTTGAGTATGGAGCTAAACCTTTATTGACCGTTTCAAAATACTTAAATAAATTTACATAAATACCACGGGTCAAATATATTTTTTATATGAATTTTATATACGGTGGGCAAACTAGTTAGGATAAGGCAAGCACTATACAATTTGATTCCACAGCTTTCTAAGGCTTAGTATATGTATACTCTCATCATCCTAGAGACATAAAAGATAATCGTTAACTGACTGTATGGGCAATATTTCCATTATTACCCATTGGCAATCATTCATGAGTTGACCTTGCTGATTGAACATCAACAATGAAATAGTGTTTTTGAAAGGGTGGTTCAATTGAATTATATTCTATGATATTGGTCTGCCATTTAATAGTTAAAAATATATATTAAGTTAAAATTATTAAAATATCTATATTTATATTTATAATTAATATTTATATATATTTTTATCTATTACTTAATATCTCTCGCTATGTATGTATGTACATATATAGATATAGATATATACAGATATATATATATAGATATAGATATAGATATAGAGATATATATAGATACATAAACACATCTATTAGTATATTCAAAAATGACATTGAAAAATATGTACATACATACAGAGAGAGATATTAAGTTAAATATATATATATATATATATATATATATATATACTCCACAACAGTTGCAGCGTCGCACTCTATCTCTTCCTCCTTACACGCTGCACGCTCTCACGGCACTCTCGGAGCTCCAATGGGGGGGGAGAATGACGTCGCCGAGTCTCCTGGATATGCTACCGAGTAGTTACTGCTCGTCCCACAGTACAGGTATGTAAAAAGATACAAAGGTAACTCAGGCACTTCCAGTAGATTAAGATAAAAGGAAAGCTTTATTTAATCCAAGTGGTAAAAACAGACTAAAGCTTAGTCTAAACTGACACAGCTTTAACGATTAACATACAGTGAATAAATGTATATGTACCTTTAAGAAATTCCCTATTTAAACATAGAGGAGTCTGGGTATCCTGTAAGCAGTGAACAAGTGCTATCCTAGCACGAAACATGTCTGCAGCAGGAACCCAGCAGTCCTTATTCACTGTATGTTAATCGTTAAAGCTGGAAGTGCCTGAGTTACCTTTGTATCTTTATATATATATATATATATATATTAATATATATCTAAATAGAGAGAGAGAGAGAGAGAGAGAGAGAGAGAGAGGGGGAGAGTGAGAGAGGGAGAGAGAGAGACATCTCTCTCTCTCTTATATCTATATATCTATATCTAAATATATAGAGATATAGATATGTATTTATATATGTGATGATGCAAAAGTAAAATAAGTATTAGAAAATAATATGTTGACAAGAAGGGGGGTGGGGGGAGGGGTCATGTAACGCATTACATATAATTTTAAATAAAAAAAAATGCCTTTAATGAATTAGGCTACAAGTGTGTCTCTCTCTAAATATTACGGATTACATATTTTGTGCACAGTGTGGGAACTAACCACAAAATTGATATTGAAAGACTAAAAAAATACATAATAGGCTCACTGATAAGCTAGCTGTCACAGATGTAGATATATGTTGTTTGCTATCCCCTTCAGATATATATATATATATATATATATATATATATATATGTATATATCTATATCGATTTATATCTATCTATCTATATGATGCTGCAAAAGAAACTTGTCAATTAGAAAATATGTTGACCAAGTGTGTCTCTATTTAAAAATTAGTACACAGTGTTGGAACTTACTTGTCACAATGAATTAATATATATAGAAAAGAAAAACATAATAGGCTCAACGATCAGCTAGCTCCCACTGGTGTAAATATTTTTGTCATATCCCCTTTAGATATTGATAATTATTAAATACATATACTCTGTATATATATATACACACACATGTTAAACTTGAAACTATAAGGATAAATATGTCCAATATATGAAATTTGGCTGAAAAAAAATATACATTTTGATCTGAATATGTCGCTACTTGCTATATTTAAAATATTGCAAGCAAAACAAAATGCAGTGTGTATATATCTATATATATCTATCTATATATATATATATATATATATATATATATATATATATATATATATATATATATATCTATATCTATATATTTATATATATATATATATATATATATATATATATATATATATATATATATATTCAATCATCTGCTGACAAGGTACGTTATGTGCTCTGTTCATTGAATGTACTGGAGATATAAATAAAGTTGGGAAAAGCTCGAATCGATGAGACGTCGATGACTGTTAGTTAACAACAGTCCACGGCTCTTCGCACCGTACTTGACGCGCATATTTTGGACGGGTTTTTTGATAACTAAGGCGAACGTATTACGGTCCGCGACGGCGATGTATATCGAAGTGTGGCGAGCGTACTTGATGTTGCGAATGCTTCATACTAGACGCTTTGATAACTAGAGGTCATAGTGTGTTCTGATGCATCCTGCAGAGACCTCATATTATGATGGTTCTTATCATAATGGTTAATGGTTCTGTAAACTCTTAGTTGTACACTTTTGCTACCTTAAACTAAAAACCACATTGTGCCCCCTTTAATCTGCTAAACATTTAGAAGTCTTCTTCCAAGCGGTGACCGGTTCCTGAAGTCCGGCGGTGAAGTCTTCTTCCAAGTGGCGGCCTCTTCTATCTTCATCCTGGACGCGGAACTGAAGACCAGCGACCACGGAACCATGGAGCATGGAGGATCCACTTCATACGATTGCTGCCGTACACTGAATAGTGAATTTAAAGTACGCAATTAAATATGGTGTCCCTTGCATTCCTATTGGCTGATTTGATTCTTCAAATTCAAATAAGCCAATAGGATGAGAGCTACTGAAATCCTATTGGCTGTTCTAATCTAATTTGACAGTCCAGGATGAGGATAGAAGAAGTCGCCGCTTGGAAGAGTACTTCCCCGCCGGACTTAAGGAACCGGTCGCTGCTTGGAAGAAGACTTTACCGCTGCATTTCAGGAACCGTGAGTACCTATCTGGGGGTTAGAGTTTGTTTTTTTTGTTTGTTTTTTTAGATTAGGGATTTGGGCCAATCTTAAAAGAGCTGAATGCCCTTTTAAGGGCAATGCCCATACAAATGCCCCTTAGGGGCAATGGGTAGTTTAGGATTTTTTAGTGTTAGGTTTTTTTATTTTGGAGGGTTTGGTGGGTGGGGGTTTTTACTGTTAGAGGGGGGGACTTAGTATTTTTTTAAGGAAAAGAGCTCTTTGACTTAGTGCAATGCCCTACAAAAGGCTCTTTTAAGGGCTATTGGTAGTTTAGTATTAGATTAGGGGGTGTTTTTATTTGGGGGGGCTTTTTAATTTTCATAGGGATTAGGATTAAGTTTTTTATTTTTGATAATCTTGTTTATTATTTTATTTTTATTTTTTTAAATGAATTTTTATTCGGTTTTAGGATGAAAGGTAACACTTGGGGACATGCAGGACCCCTGTTCAAACATACACAAACAAAAGAATCGGACACGCAGGTCCGGTTACAATAGCTGTCAAAACATTGATACATCATAAGTAAATTGCAGGGATTTGTGGTGAAAATAATTCACAAAGATTGAACCCTAGTGTGGGCTCTGAATATGGGGGGGGGAGGGAGGTGGTACTTATAAATTAAATTTAATGCTCCAAAGAGCAAGTCAGGATAAGTTGCTTTAATATGTATTCTTGGGTTTGTCCATATAGATTTAGGAGCAGGTTCTGCCAACATCTTGAAATACACAGTTGCCTAGATTTAGAGTTCTGCGTTAGCCGTCAAAACTAGCGTTAAGGGGTCCTAACGCTGCTTTTGGTTGGCAGCTGGTAGTTAGAGTCAGTCAGGAAAGGGTCTAACGCTCACTTTCCAGCCGCGACTTTTCCATACCGCAGATCCCCTTACGTCAATTGCATATCCTATCTTTTCAATGGGATCTTTCTAAGTGAGCGTTAGAACTCCAACAACAAAACTCCAGCTGCAGAAAAAAGTCAGGAGTTAAGAGCTTTCTGGGCTAACGCCAGTTCATAAAGCTCTTAAATACTGTGCTCTAAAGTACACTAACACACATAAACTACCTATGTAACCCTAAACCGGGTCCCCCCACATCGCCGCCACTCTAAGAAATTTTTTTTAACCCCTAATCTGCCGACCACACAGCAGCCACCTACATTATCCCTATGTACCCCTATTCTGCTGCCCCTAACATCGCCAACACCTACATAATATGTATTAACCCCTAATCTGCCCCCCCCCCCCCAACATTGCTGCTACCTTACCTACACTTATTAACCCCTAATCTGCCAACAGGACCTCGCCGCTACTCTAATAAATGTATTAACCCCTAAAGCTAAGTCTAACCCTAACACTAACATCCCCCTAAGTTAAATATAACTTTTATCTAACTAAATAAATTAAATAAATTATTCCTATTTAAAGCTAAATATTACCTGTAAAATAAACCCTAATATAGCTACAATATAATGAATAATTATATTGTAGCTATTTTAGAATTTATATTTATTTTACAGGCAACTTTGTATTTATTTTAACTAGGTACAATAGCTATTAAATAGTTATTAACTATTTAATAGCTACCTAGTTAAAATAATTACAAAATTACCTGTAAAATAAATCCTAACCTAAGTTACAATTAAACCTAACTACACTTTCAATAAATTAATTAACTAAACTACCTACAATTATCTACAATTAAATCAACTAAACTAAATTACAAAATAAAAACACTAAATTACAAAAAATAAAAAAAGATTACAAGAATTTTAAACTAATTACACCTACTCTAAGCCCCCTAAAAAAATAACAAAGCCCCCCAAAATAAAAAAAAATCCCTACCCTATTCTAAATTAAAAAGTTGACAGCTCTTTTACCTTACCAGCCCTTAAAAGGTCCTTTTGCGGGGCATGCCCCAAAGTAAACAACTCTTTTGCCTGTAAAAAAGCATGCAATACCCCCCAACATTACAACCCACCACCCACATACCCCTAATCTAACCCACCCAAACCCCCCTTAAAAAACCTAACACTAAGCCCCTGAAGATCTTCCTACCTTATCTTCACTCAGCCAATCAGATTGAGCTTGCATTCTATTGGCTGATCGGAACAGCCAATAGAATGCAAGCTCAATCTGATTGGCTGATTGGAACAGCCAATTGGATTGAACTTGAATCTGATTGGCTGATTCAATCAGCCAATCAGATTTTTCCTACCTTAATTCCGATTGGTCTGATAGAATCCTATCAGCCAATCGGAATTCGAGGGATGCCATCTTGGATGACATCATTTAAAGGAACCTTCATTCGGACTTAGGACATCGGTGAAAAAGGATGGCTCCGCATCGACTGCTTCAAGATGGACCCGCTCCGCTCCGGATGGAAGAAGATAGAAGATGCCGCCTGGATGAAGATGTCTGCCGGTCCGGATGTCCTCTTCTGCCCGGATAGGATGAAGACTTCGGACCCTCTGGAGGAGCTCTTCTGCCCGGATAGGATGAAGACTTCGGACCCTCTTCTGGACGGATCGGTGATACCCGGCTGGGTGAAGATAAGGTAGGAAGATCTTCAGGGGCTTTGTGTTAGGTTTTTTAAGGGGGGTTTGGGTGGGTTAGATTAGGGGTATGTGGGTGGTGGGTTGTAATGTTGGGGGGGTATTGTATGTTTTTTTACAGGCAAAAGAGCTGTTTACTTTGGGGCATGCCCCGCAAAAGGCCCTTTTAAAGGGTTGGTAAGGTAAAAGAGCTGTTAACTTTTAAATTTAGAATAGGCTAGGGAAAGTTTTTTATTTTGGGGGGCTTTGTTATTTTTTTAGGGGGCTTAGAGTAGGTGTAATTAGTTTAAAATTCTTGTAATCTTTTTTATTTTTTATAATTTAATGGGTTTTTTTTGTAATTTAGTTTAGTTGATTTAATTGTAGATAATTGTAGGTTGTTTAGTTAATTAATTTATTGATTTATTGATAGTGTAGTGTTAGGTTTAATTGTAACTTAGGTTAGGATTTATTTTACAGGTAATTTTGTAATTATTTTAACTATGTAGCTATTAAATAGTAAATAACTATTTAATAGCTATTGTACCTAGTTAAAATAAATACAAAGTTGCCTGTAAAATAAATATAAATCCTAAAATAGCTACAATATAATTATTCGTTATATTGTAGCTGTACTAGGGTTTATTTTACAGGTAAGTATGTAGTTTTAAATAGGATTAATTGATTTAATAAGAGTTAATTTATTTTGTTAAAATAAAATTATATTTAACTTAGGGGGGTGTTAGGGTTAGGGTTAGACTTAGCTTTAGGGGTTAATACATTTATTAGAGTAGCGGCAAGGTCCGGTCGGCAGATTAGGGGTTAATAAGTGTAGGTAGGTAGCGGCGACGTGGGGGGGGGCAGATTAGGGGTTAATAATTATAATGTAGGTGTCGGTGACATTGGGGGCAGCAGATTAGGGGTTCATAGGGATAACTTAGGTGGCGGCGGTGTCCGGAGCAGCAGATTAGGGGTTAATTGTATAATGCAGGTGTCAGCGATAGTGGAGTCGTCAGATTAGGGGTTAATAAGTGTAAGGCTAAAGGTGTTTAGACTCGGGGTACATGTTAGGGTGTTAGGTGCAGACTTAGAAACTGTTTCCCCATAGGAAACAATGGTGCTGCGTTAGGAGCTGAACGCTGCTTTTTTGCAGGTGTTAGGTTTTTTTCGGCTCAAACTGCCCCATTGTTTCCTATGGGGATATCGTGCACGAGCACGTTTTTGAAGCTGGCCGCGTCCGTAAGCAACGCTGGTATTTAGAGTTGAAGTGGTGGTAAATTATGCTCTACGCTCCCTTTTTGGAGCCTAACGCAGCCCTTCAGAGAACTCTAAATACCAGCGTTATTTAAAAGGTGCGGGGAAAAAAAAACATGCGTAGCTAAAGCACCCCTTTGGCTGCAAAACTCTAAATCTAGGTGACTATGCTTAGCACCCACTGTACCTAGCACTCATTGTGCCTAGCACACACTGAACCTAGCACTAGTTGCACATAGCACTCGTTGCACCTAGCACACGCCGTACCCAGCACACACTATACCTAGCGCACGCTGTACTTAACATTCATTGTACTTAGCACAAGCCGTACCCAGCACACACAGTGCCTAGCACACATTATACCTAGCACACACTGTGCCTAGCACATACTGTACCTAGCACACACTGTACCTAGCACACACTGCACTCAGCACACATTATACCTAGCACACACTGAGCCCAGCACTCATTGTACCTAGCACACACTGTACCTAGCACACATTATACCTAGCACACATTGCGCCTAGCACACGCTGTATCCAACACACTCTGTGCCTAGCACACATTGTACCTAACACACACGATACCTAGCACCCGCTGTACCTAGCTCATGCTGTACCTAGCACACGCTGTACCTGGCACCCACCTTGCCTAGCACACGCAGTACCTAGCACACATTGAACCTAGCACACACTGTACCCAGCAGACACTGTACCAGCACACACTGTAGCCAGCGCACTCTATACCCAGCACACCCTGTACCTAGCACAAGCAGTACCTAGCACACGCAGTACCTAGCACACGCAGTACCTAGCACCCACAGCACCTAGAACAAACAGTACCTAGCATACACAGTACCTAGCACAACCTGTACCTAGCACACACGGTACCTAGCACACAAAATACCTAGCACACACAGCACCGAGCACAAACAGTACCTAGCATACACAATACCTAGCACAACCTGTACCTAGCACACACGGTACCTAGCACACAAAATACCTAGCACACACAGCACCTAGCACAAACAGTACCTAGCATACACAGTACCTAGCACAACCTGTACCTAGCACACACGGTACCTAGCACACAAAATACCTAGCACACACAGCACCAAGCACAAACAGCGCCCAGCATACATAGTACCAAGCACACGCAGTACCCAGCTCAAACAGTACCTAGCACACCTAGAACCCACGCTGCATTAAAGTATACAAATAACAAAATATAATTGTGCTACACTTTAACACTTTGAAAGTTGCATGCCCTAAAGCTATGTACAGTGACATCCTGGAAGTAAACCTACTATAAAGGTTTCATAAATATTAGAAACCGCAAATAAGTGTCTGAACACAGTCAGAGATGCCAGAGCACTATGAGGGGGGGGGGGGTGGGATTTGTATATAATTATATAAGAAACATTAGACATGTGCATGGCGAAAAAATTCGGTTCGGTTTGGTTCGGATCGATTCGCAATTTTTTGAAGTTCGGTTCGGATCGATTCGAATTCGGAAAATTCTGAATCGATTCGTTTCAGATTCGTTTCGGATTCATTCTGATTCGAAGAAATTCGGCTGGATTCGGTTTGATTCGGTTCGTAAATTCGGCATTTCGGTAAGTGTTAGGTGGGATTAGACTAGTATTATACTGTATATTAGGTGTTAACCTAACATACTGTACAATACTAGTGTAATCCCAATGGCCATCCAAATTTACGAATCGATTCGGTTCGATTCGGAAAATTCGGCAAAATTTTAATTCGGAAATTCGGTTTGATCCGAATCGCCGAATTTGCCAAATTTTCCGAATTTCCGAATCGAACCGAAACTAATCGCACATGTCTAAGAAGCATTTTCACAGAACTTATCAGAAATAGGGTCACTAGCAGGTATACTCCAATACCTATATATAGAAATACATATAGATTTATAGAAAATAACTATTATGTTCCAAATAAACCACCTTAATATGAGTTTACCACTATTAGAAGTATAAGAGACTATCATCATAAATATCTCTGAGGTTAGAAAATGTGATAAAGGGCTGATATTAGCTCTAAATCAAGATGAGGTTACATCTGATCTGTAATATAGGGAGATCATTTTCCTTATTATATGTGAAGACCTTGTCACCTGGGCACGGGCCCTATACCCAAAGACAGGTCAACTAAATTGGTAAATGTGTACTCAATTAGATGATCATTGTATCTAGTTACTTCAGGTCCGCAGTGATGAAAGTTAGTATCTGTGTCTCAAAAACATGGTAAACAGGGTTAAACAAATATATTCAATAACTAGTTAATACCGGAGAGGTATAGATATTAGAAATATTTATCTATCAAATAGTAATCCTCACCATGACCGACTATTATACTGACCATGTCCTATAGCCGAACTAAGAGCAGTAGTTACTTATAATTAACTAAAAATAGCTGTTCTACTGACCTCTATAAGCAGTAAAATATGCATAGAACAGTGCCTGCATGTTTGTAACACATAGATAAGTGTATGGGTACTATACCTCAGCCTAGACAGTATTTTTGCAACAAATAGTTATAAGCTTCTGACTTAAGCAAGTCAGGCTATAGTGGCTGCATATAATTACTAGTGTATGCGAAGGCATTACTGTATGTTAAATAGGAGCACAATAGTATTGAAAATATCAACCAACAAAACAACTTTTAGGTCTTGATATTACTATGGTACACTTTGAAATACAATTAAATATTGAAAAACAGTAATAGTTATATAATTAGGATTATGAGTCTCATTATCTGAAAAGCAACACAAGCTGGGATTAACTCCAGATGTAAGGAGGGATCTCTCTATCAGTATTCCAGCAATTAAGATATGGAGTATATAAATAAGTTGTGCTTCGGTTAGTACTATAATTAATAACAAATCAGACCTATGCTACAATAATAATTATATGGATTTAAGCTCTAGCTGGGGATAATAGACATAGTATGTGATGTAAGACTTGTAATGTAATAGCGTATATCATGTCTAAGCTATGTTGAGTGCTAAAGGCATTGGTGTTGGCAATATATGGGAGCTAGTATTTGAGGGACAGTATACATGAAAGCCTCACATATTATCAGATACAATATCGTCATAGTATGAGACTTTACAGAACTCCCTAAAAACATCATGACGTACTAGCACATTGATAAATGTGTTGTTGTAAACACAACCTGCGTATTTAGACAGAAATATTCTACCATGTGAAGTCCTGTACAGCTACGTACCACAGGATATGAGTACAAGAACATGCCCCCAATAAGGATTAAACTGTGGAGTAAAACATCATTCACAAGTTTATAATAGGCAACAACAGTGTACTTTATCCATAAGGTCCCCAGTTTTTAAACCATCGGCTAACATCAGGGTATATTAGTCCATCTGTGGTAGTGATATTTAAACAGGTAGCGACATAATCCAAAAATAAAATTATAAGTCCGCTTATGAGGATAGTGTTATCATGTACATGCTTACGATCTCTTTCTATGAGTCTAAGACCAGTTTAAGATATGTTTTTTTGTGTTTTTTTAGCAAATTCCTCTCCTGTTTGGAGACTCTATGGAAATACAATAGGGCTGCAATGTAGAATCACCATCTTTTAGGTAGCGGAGCTCTGGAGACTTGTTAGGTAGTATAGCTGTCAGTTGCAGGTGTCCCCCAGGAAAACAGGCATCTTGGGATGTAAGTGTGCTGGCGAAAATCTCTTTCATAGCAGTTGTTTTATACTGCTCAGTATA
The DNA here is from genome assembly GCF_027579735.1 of Bombina bombina. NCBI lineage: Eukaryota > Metazoa > Chordata > Amphibia > Anura > Bombinatoridae > Bombina > Bombina bombina. The sequence goes on from NC_069499.1 coordinate 224,206,234, forward strand.
GCTGCCTAGGTTTAAGAATGATCGTCTAGGTTCCAAGTCACCCCTGAATACGTTTCTCTGTTTTGACTGGGTATCATTGGCTTTGTTAGGAGCCACTGTCTTTGGAGCTACCTGATCGCTGTCATAGGTGAAGCACTTTGGTGTAGGCTGTGGCACTGGAAGGGAGACTTCCTTGATCTCTTGGTAACTTGTGTGATGAAGGCAGTTGGGACTCCGATCTTCAGGAACTTGTGTTTAAAGAATGAAAGCCGTTCCCCAAAGTACCTATTTTTTATTTTTATTTTTTTATTCGTTTTTTACTTTATTTTATTTGTTTTTTGGTATCCCTCTTGTTAATTTTCTGGCTTTGTTTTTCCCCCTCTTATAGTTGTAGGTTGCCACCTCAATGCCCCTATGTGTTAATGTCCGTTGATGTAGACTTAAAGGCTGTTGTGAGAGTCGAGTGTCAGCTTCAGCTGAGGAGATTATCTAGCTGCGTAGCTTGCAGCATGGTAGCTCCCAAAATGGTGGCGCTCCACCCTGAGCCTTATGTGGTTTTTCTGTGGCTGTTCTGCAACTGCAGCTTGACAGATTGATGGAGACACCTCTATGCCCGGTTCTGTCTATCAAGTGACCAGCTGCTGGTGGAAATTATGGCATTTGCTGATACGGGTATGGCCCCCGCAGGACCTCTATAGTTGTGGCTGATGCGGCTGACCCTGGTTAAGTGTTTTGGTGAAGACCGCATTCCTGCTCAGAGGACCTGAGTATTTGGCCCGAATATCACTGTGCTTTTTACGCTTGTCAGCCCCACGCTTTTATACCCAAGAGATGGGCATGAGGGAATGGGAGAACCTTCCCGATCTTATAGGGCTTTGTGCGGGTGTCTAGATTAACTGGATCCGTATCTGTGATGGCGTGTAGGCCTTAGCCACGGCAGTCCCATGGGAGGCCATCAGCTCCCAAAAAGCAAAAAGGAGAGATATCCAAGGGTTCACCCGATTCTCCTGTGTTGATGAATGCTGGGGGTGTATTTATTTCCCCGTAAAAGATGCTGTATAGTAGTCTTTGAGTGAGTCTATAGCCGGAGCTCAGTGATGGTGCGACTAATCGGCTCAAGTGCTGGCTCCGCCTCCTTGTTTATTATTTTATGTAATGTTAGACTTTTTTATTTTCTGTAATTTTAGCTTATTTTAAACTTAGTTTTATTATTTTTAAAGTACTGTTAGTTTTTTTTCATTTTAATTGTAATTTAGGATTATTTTAATTTATGTGGTTAATTTAGGGGGTGTTAGGTTAGGGTGCTTAGTGATTAGTTAGGGGGCTTAGTGATTAGTTAATTGCAATGTGGGTTATTGACAGTTTAGGGGTTAATAGATTTATTAGGTTAATTGTAATGTGGGTTATTGGCGGATTAGGGTTTACTAGTTTAAATAGCTAGATTGCGCTGGGGGATGGTGGATTAGGGGTTAATAGATGTAATAGATACTTTTCAATGTGGGGGCATTGCGGATTAGGGGTTAATAGATTTAATAGATAGTTTGTGTTGTGGGGGCATTGCGGATTAGGGGTTAATACATTAGTTATTGCGGTGGGGGGTTGCTGTTGAGAGGTAGATATTGCGCATGCATTAGGTGTTTGATTTTATTTTAACAGCAAGCCATGGGTAAAATATACGGCGCTGCATCGGGTGGAAGCGTTAACACAACGCAAATTTACACCTACACGAAAAGAGCATCCGCTCGCAAAGTGGTAACCTTTTCAATGGAAACCTGGTACTAAAACGGAGCTGTAAATTACTTTTAAAGATAGTAAGTAATTGAGAGTGGCGCTATTGGAAGCTAAAAGGTGTTAAAAACTAAGAGACCAAATTTAAAAAGATTCTAATTAAAATGCTCTAATAAATTTATTTATTTGTAGTGACCTTTAATTGATAGTGCATAAAATTATATTGAGAATATAAATATAAATATACCAATAGAAACTCACTAGTTAATATAATTGGGCTAGACTAAAATTAATCAGATCCTAAAATATTTTCACTTTAAACTTATGTTGATTGTAAAATTGAATAAAAGATGAATATATTCTATTCACAAAATTTTCAAAACAATTTAATACAATCACAGGTTACAAAATACAATCATAAAATAAAAATATAAAATCGAATTATAAAATTGATAGCAGATTGTCTAAACCGATAATAAATAGTCACAGAATAAAAAGCTTATATATATATGAGAGAGCCCAAGTGATTCTTTTGTTCTTTTTGATGTGTAGCAAAGTCACAAATTGATATATAAGAATGTGGTCTGAATGCCAAAATGGCAAACTTGCTATATCGCTGAAAGTGTAACTCCTTGTAACAGAATTGTTTCAATCCGTTGATAAAATACCAAAGTTCAATTAATATAGAAGCAGAGTTCCCAAAAAAAGTTTGGTCTATTTAGCAGAGCGGCAATCTAGCTATATTTCTTTTAAGATGGCTCCTGATGGAAAAAATATCAAATTTTTTTAAACAAATGTTCTTTGGGAGTCTTTTCTGTTTTTTGGCCGATATTGAATTTACTTTGTGCTTAGATTTTTTGCAGTAAATGTGAATACAATTGTTTACCAGCAGCACCTTTATGGAGTATATCTGACCCGCTATGTAGGTGGTCTTACCTCCTTCTTCATGCGTCAAACCTGCTTTTTGGGTGGTCTTACCTCATCTCGAGTGAAGTTGGAATCGAAATATTACCGGTCTCCAAAGCCTCGGTAAGGGTAATAATGATGTAATTCGTTTTTTTCAACTTGCGCAAGTTCTTTTACAAACCGATGGCTTTTTCTCCTGCTTTTAGTACTCCAGGGTACGCAGGTGAGGATCTGCTTACGGTCTGTCGATATCCCTGCACTTAGTACTCCTTGTACGCAGGTAACAGACAGGTAATAGATTTCTTTCAGCTCTGACCCGTGTAACAATGGATCTTTTCTTAGAATAAATTCAACAGTCTGGGTTAGCAAAAGGGCTTCTTTGCAATATCATTCAACTTTATATCACAGTTTCTACGCGTTTCACCCGCGTTCCGGGCTTTTTCAAGATCTTGTAATCTCCTCTATAGAGATCAGATCTGACATGGATAGCAATGAAAATGTAAGGAGCATATGAAAATTTTGCTGTGTTCCATGCGGGTTCTAACACTACAAAAAGCTAATTTTTATGTTCTGACCCATTTCGATCCATTAGAAGCAAGAGTTTTCAAATGTTTTTTAAATGAACATTTACAGTCTTAACTAATCAGATATATTATTTAAACTCCTCTTATTAACCCCCCAACCAACACTGTTAGTTCATATGCATGAAAGATATGCCACGCCAAAAAAGTAAGCAATGATTTGCCAACGTGAATTGAATAATTCCCTACTATATTATCTGGTTTTCAGGTTGTTTGTTATTAATACTTTCTAATTGCTTAAAATTAAAGGGCCATAATAGTTGAAAAATGACATGCTCTAATTTGTTAGAGCATGTAATTTTAAGACTGGCGACCCTACACTACTGTGTATTTAAACACACAGTAGATGTACCGCTTGGGATCCACAGAGCATTGCTGGTATTGTGTGGAAACCACTGTTGATCTAATCAGCAGTGCTATTTGCATAATGAGCAACTAGTACTGCTGATTGAATCAGTGTAGCTTTACACTAGGCACGAGTAGTTCTCTGTGGGTCGCAAGTGGTATTTCTACTATGTGTTTAACCTTTTGAAGGGATAAAACAAACTATAGTGTAGGGTCGATAGTCTTACATTTTTTTGACTATTATAGACCTTTAACATATGTGGCGTTTGTGTCGACTATGCTAACTCCTTGCGCCTTTTTGACATAGGTACTACATCACACAGTACTTTGGTGAGTGTACTGTTTTGACTTAAGTACCTACATCAGGCACAGAGGCGCAGATTGTGGTCCCATTGACAGCTTTGACAGCAGGAGCTACAACCAGGGGGCAGAAGACATCTGCGTCATTTGGTAAGGGAGCATTGAAGCCAGATCTCCGATTGTTACAGATGGCAGTGTTTTAACTTGCTACTAGCAAACTGGCTTTGTAAAGCCTCCTGATGAACCTGAGGCCACAATGCACTTACCACAGGCCAGATGCTTCAGCACGGCCGGGGCAGACTAGGCTGCTCGACTGCTCCCTTTACTACTTTACTAAGATCTGTTTCCTGATGACTGATTTAATGTTTTTTTTACTTTTTAACTGTGCCCCGAATTCTGCCACTTTTTATGATTGGTTTCAGATTGCCCACTCTCTACATAATTGGGTTCTGTTTACAAATCCTGTACATTTTCTATTACCATTATAAGCTGCTATTAAAGGGACACTGAACCCCAAAAAAATATTTCATGATTCAGATTGAGCAATAAATTTTAAGCATCTTTTTAATTTACTGCTATTATTAATTTTTCTTCTTTCTCTTGCTATCTTTATTTTAAAAGCAGGAATGTAAATCTTAGCAGCCAACCCATTTTAGGTTCAGCTTCATGGATAGCGCTTGCTTATTGAAGGCTTATATTTACCCACCAATAAGCAAGTATAAACCAGGTTCTCAACCAAAAATGGTCCGGCTCCTATGTATCACATTCCTGCTTTTTTACTAAAGATAGCAAGAGAACAAAGAAATTGATAATAGGAGAAAAGTAGTTGCTTAAAATTGCATGCTCTATCTTAATCATGAAAGAAAAAAATTGGGTGGAGTGTCCCTTTAAAAATGATTATGGGAGGGGGCGGAGCTTGGCCACGCTTGTAGATGGCCGCACACTAATCTAGCTCTGAAGCCTTAAGACTCTTGTTATAGGTATAAGTAGCTCACAGCACGTTGGAACCTGTTCAAAAAGTGGTACATAGTACCTAAGGTCGAGCCGGACACTTTTAGCTGTGACCCTGGAGGTTATAGCAGTGGCGGAGGTTTTTCATTAAGCGGAGCGCATTGGGGCCTGGACTGAAAAGGAAGCAGCCGTAGCAGCAACAGCAGAGAACACATGCGACAAGTAACGGCTTATACCACTCTTGGGCTAACACAGCCGTTTGCTGACGGCTAGACCGGGCTAACTGTGGCCCAGATTCCCCACAACTTGACAGACCTGGGCAGCTGGGTGCGGTAACATGCTGTATCAGAGACCGGGACATTGAGGCGCGCTGGGCCTACAGCTTCCCCCTACATCTAGGAGCAGACCGGGAGCCAGAGGTAGCCGCACGGAGGTGAGACGGAGACGTCCTGTAAAAATACATAATAGTGGGTCCGGAGCTGGAAGGGAACCAGCAGTGGCGGTTGTGTCAGGAGCCGCATCCAGTGAGGAGTGCCCGCACCACATTACAACTAAGTGCCGGTCTGACTGCGGTTGAACGGATCCGGTGGTCTTTTCTGCTTGGAAAACTTCCCTAATAAAACGAAGCAGCAACAAACAGGTACATTATAAAAAGGACTGGTGTGGCATGACTGGTAGGCCCTAATAGAGTAGTGGAACCACATAAGCATTAAAGGCCCTGCTGACAGATTGCAAAAACGAAGTGAGAACCTGTGGGAAGTTTTATATGAAAAGAGCTTAAAACCTCCCCAGTGAACAGCACTAAGTAGACACTGTTTTGGAGCGACCTATTTGCACATACGGAGTCACTTTGGTCAATACAACTAGCCGGGCCTGGCAGAAGTAAAAGAAAACTCTGCTCAGACCACATGTGAGGCAAAACCACTAGATTGTATACGCCTATCTCCCCTGCTTTTACAACACTTATAGGCATACAGTCACTCACTTGCTATTACTGAACACTAGGGAACCCTTTCCTGCCCTGTGGTGTTGTCCTGAACCCTGAAGAATGGCTAATAGGCGCATAGTCAAGCCACCCAAGGGCTCACAATCATCCAATATGGAGAACTATTTAATCTCAGCTGACACTACCCCTAGTGCTCATAGAGAGGTACAAGACAGTGGTAAGCACTCTGCAGCCATACAGACATCTAATCTGGAACCCAGCAACCTTCTTACCTTACCAGAGATGACATTAAGCACCTGTCATCCAAACATGACATACACGAAGCTATGATGGATGTCAAGCTTATGTTTGGGGAATTGAAAAAGGACATAGCAGCAGTTGATCATAGAGTTTCCCAGATGGAAGAAGTACAAGAGACAATACGCTCAGATCTCCAACACCAAGCCAGCTGCATACAGTCCCAAGACGCAACAGTCCAGACCCTGAACGACAGGATTGAGGACCTGGAAAACAGGAGCAGGCGCAATAACTTGAGATTGTGTGGAGTGCCTGAAACGGTGAACCCACCTGAGATAGGCCAATATATACAAGACTTCTTCAAATTTCTTAAAAGTGCACCCACCGCTGCAGACATACAAGTTGAAAGAGCACACAGGGCTCTTAGGCCCAGACCACCGGCCTGGGCCCCGCCAAGGGACATAATTATCAAATTACTCTCTTATAAAGATAAAGAAGATATCCTTCGGCTGTCCAGAAACAAGCATCCTCTTACATATGAAGGCGCAGAAATTCAGGTCTTCACGGATCTGTGGCCTGCAACTCTCCAGAAACAAAGAGAACTGCGCTACATTACTTCCTGCCTCAAAGAACAGCAAATCCAATACAGGTGGGGATTCCCCACTTGCATTATTGCCTCGAAGAATGGCTCAACAGCAATTTACAAGTCTCCAGAGGATCTTCACACTCTAAATCAAACTTTTGGATTACAGATCAGAGCACCTAATGTGCCTGTGGCTCCTGCTCAACCAGACCCTGATGTTAACAGAGAAGGGGCGGTCCGGGGTCGAGATTAGGCTATTTGAGGCCTGATATCCTGTATCAGCGGCCTACATTTGGTGCACTGGTGGACCTATACCTTGCATAGAAAGCCCTGCCCGGGTTGAACAGTCCCACCTTCTTCAGGAACAGATAAGTTAATGACTACCTATTCCAATCTGTGAAATGTGCTTAATTATAATTTTTCCCTTTCAGCTTTTTACCTTGGTGCCTAGCATTAAGTATATCTGCCACCTCAGTTGGACTGTTTAAGCACTGAGAGACATGGACAGATACTTGGAACTGATGTATTGCATATAAACATGTCCTTTAATAGCACTGCACTAACTGTTTATTTGCGCTTAATAGTTATTATTGTATTGATGCATGTGTTCACAATATATCACGCACTGAAATAATTTTTGCTCATAGATGTGATCTGTGGGTCTACCGACCAGCTCTCTCTCTCTCCCCCTAGATTTAGCAGATTGTACATATAATAAAATAATATAGAATGTAAGCAAAAGGATCACTTGGGGTTCGGGGGGGAGGGGGGGGGGACAGTCACTTGGAACATGTGGCATCAGGCAAGGGACACCAGGGTTGCATGAAACCAGAATTCTTACATAAGCTGTACGGGAGACCTATGGTAAAACAATATATAATAAATATAAATTAAAAAAAAAAAAAAAAAAAAAGCACTAGTCAAGAAACTTATTAGCCCAATTGAAGCGACATATGGGAATAAACTGAGGAAAAATTTAGCAAATTTTAAGCTAATACATATTGGATGGGTTTTATTGTTCAGGCACTATTTAGAATATATAAAGGACCAAGCGGGTGCTGTGTTGATGGACGGTCCGAATACTTGTCCTTAGTCTATATCTAGGTTCTGACAATGTTATATGATATGTTTTTGAGTTACTTTAACTACAAAGTTCAAATATCTGTTAATATATTGTAACAAGAGTATTGAGGCTAATACCTCCTATTGATTTATTTGTTTGACATATAGATACCAATCCCCTCTCTTCTAATCCTCTACCCCCAAATTCTACTGTGCTTCATGTGAGGATCCAACCTTTTGCTGCCCGGTCCCTTTTGGAGTCCTCCACATCTGCTCTTTCTTCTCCTACCTCTCTGCCTAATATCCCTCTCCCCTTTAGGCCTCTTCTGTCCCCCTGAATTTGCCCTCACCTCCTTTCCTCTCTTTATTCGCCCTCCCCTTTCCACATTAAAATGTCTCCCCTTCTTGTCCCTTCACCTACTCCCCTCCCTTAACCCCCTTGTTCTCCACCCTCCCCCTTTTTTTTTTTTTTTCTTTTCCCCCCACTTACCTCAATGGAGCTCCCGCAACCACGGAATAGAGCCCATAATCTGGATCTACTCACAGTAAATGTTAAGGGCCTAAACAACCCGGGGAAACGTTCAAATATCACAAGAGATTTACATAGAATGGGTGGTGACAGCATTTTTATCCAGGAAACCCACTATTCTAAATATAGGGAACCCAGGTGGTTTAGTAGACATTACCCGACAGCTGATTTTGCCTCTGGACCCTCCAAAAAGAATGGAGTTGGCATTTTGTTCCACCACAGCGTCCCCTTCCAGGCGGAGCAAACGCTGAAAGATCCTAATGGAAGATATATAATTATGACAGGTAAATTGTATGGCAGACCCATGACCCTGGCCAACCTATACTTTCCACATAAGGCTCAGGATGTGTTTTTTTAGAAAGTAGTGCAGCGTATCTTAGAAGTACAAAAGGGTGTCCTCTATCTGGGAGGTGATTTTAATATCTCACTAAATCCCAGTTTGGACGCATCGGACGGTCTCTCCAGCGCCCCCCAAAAGGTGGCAAAACATCTGATTCGGTCTTTAAGAGACTTAGGCATCCACGATATCTGGCGTACCTTCCACCCATTGGACAAAAACTATACTTTTTATTCACATCCCCACAGGAAGTACACTAGAATCGACTACCTCTTTACTGACTCTACAGGTCTAGGGGTGACAATGGGTTGCAGTATTAATACAATCACGTGGTCGGACCATGCCCCGGTTAAATGCACTATTAACTGGCCAAACACTCCAATTACTCCTCACGTCTGGAGGCTTGAGTATCTCCTAGACGACAAAATCTTAGCGCTGGACCTACATAAAAACATAGAGGAATACTTCCTCCTGAATGCGAATGACGCTATGGACAGCTCTGTTGTATGGGAGGCCCATAAAAGTGTAATCAGGGGTCGTCTGATTGGATATAGTGCAGCTAAGCGCAGATCCAAAAGAGAAACCTATAGCACATTGCTAGCACAAGTATCACAAATAGAACTAGCGCATAAAGAAAGGCCCGGGTGAATGGATTGTTCTCGGAATCGTTTCGGATTTCAAATGGAACGCGGCAGGGATGTACCCTTTCGCCCCTACTATTTGCTCTAGTTATGGAGGTTCTGGCCTTCAGAATACGCAAGAACTCTGAGATATGTGGATACCGTACAGGGGGTATGGAACACAAACTGGCTATGTATGCCGACGTTGTGCTTCTGACCTTAGCTGACAATGACATGTCTTTACGGGAATCGCTGGCCGAGTTTGAAAGATTCGGGCAGGTATCAGACTTTTCGCTCAATCTCTCCAAGTCTGAGATGTTGAACATTTCGATACCTGGAGATACTTTTGCATCCCACAATGACCGTTACCCCCTAAAAATTGCAACAAAACATTTAAAATACTTGGGCGTCACCTTGGCCTCCTCGGTCAGAGAAATAGTGAACACAAACTACAAGAGTATAAGAGAGAAGGTAACCTGGGATTTGGCGACTTGGAAGAACAAAACCATCTCTTGGATGGGTAGAATCCAAGTGGCAAAAATGAACATCTTGCCCAGAGTTCTATACATTATGCAGGCGATCCCTCTCTCGTCAGCAGAGCACATAATCCACCAAATTCAGTCAGCAATAGAGACCTATGTGTGGAATGGTCTGAGTTCAAGGATTAATAAGAGAACAATGTACCTCCATAGAGATAGAGGAGGAGCGGGCGTCCCTCGACTAAGCGAATACCTTAAAGCCATTCAATTGCAACACTTGGTGGAATGCTGTCATGGCTCATCCAACAAGGCTTGGATATGCTTAGACAGAGAGATCCTCCGGAGGGTCAATGTGGGCTCCCTTGCGTGGATCAGCCTGATGCAACGCCCCAATTGGCTCTCACAATACCCTCTGATTGATGATGTGCTGCATAGCTGGGACAAATTGATTAAGTCGAGACCACATATCTCCACTCCCCTCTCGCTGGTGACGCCTGTTCAAGAAAACCCGGATAACGGGTTGGCAAATAAAAATTAAACTCTGGGATCTACCTACACACTAGCTGAGACTGCGATTTCGAGCACCCTGACAGGGAATAAAATCAAGCCACAGGCGGAACTGGCTGATTGGGATTGCAATCTATTCTCTTCATGGTTCAGAACGGCGCAATTTAATCATTACTTTAACACCCTGCGAGACAGGGAGCCGCTGAATAGACAGAAAACACCTTTTGAGGTCCTTTGTACCTCACCGAACTTGCCGAAACATCTTATTTCGACTCTATACAAGCTACTATTGGAAGGAGGAGATGATGTACTCCCTTCCTACGTGGTTGCTTGGCAACAAGAACTGGGTCTAGAGCCTGACTCAAAGGCGTGGATATCTATATTTCAAAAAGCGAAACGGGCATCGGTCTCAATGAGACTTCAGGAATTACATTTTAAGTTCCTGAGTAGGTGGTACCTCACGCTACAGAGGCTGAAAAAAATGTACCCGCACACGGGCGGGGGGTGTTGGAGAGGATGCGGAGAAGAAGGATCTATGTTGCACATTTGGTGGCATTGCCCCTACAAAAAAACCCTTCTGGAGCGAGATATTTCGGGAATGTAGCAAACTGCTTGAAGTTATTATACCTCCGGACCCCAAATATCTGATATACCATGAGCTACCCAAAATTGCTATGGACGCAAAACGCCACCTGCTCCTCCTGATGTTAAACTGTGCAAAAGGACTTATAACAAGATATTGGAAATCACTACACACACCCAGCCTTGAGGAATGGAGGGCCGGAGTCTGGGACTTACTGAGCCTGGAGAGATTCCATTACATGAGGACAGGGAGGTTGGAAATACATGAATACATGGTTCTAATCTGGGAGGGTAAGGTTATATAGAACATGACATAATAGGGGAATTTGTACGGATCACTGTGGTGGAACCTGTGAAATACTTGGATTCTCTAGGCCAAAATTAGTTAAAAATTCAATAATTGATATTCATTTCCCTTTTTTTTTTTTTTTTCTCCTCCTTTTCCACCCCCTCCATTTACTAACATGCTCCCTCCCTCCCCCCCCCTGTTCTTCCCCCTTCTTTTTCCCCGCTCCTTTCCATGTCTTACTCAAAATGTTCAAAGATCATCCGGGGTGGCGTGGTCGGGCCCATCCATATTTAACGTTGAAGTGACAGCCTTGCTAGGCTGTAAACATAGTGTCCTTGGGCCCAACGGCATTAGCCTCAAAAATATTTTTGCTTATGATTGGCAATTTACTAAGTTAAATGTATAAACATTGAACATGCCAAATGTAATAATATGGTTATTTATCATTCCTTTACCTCGACTTATCTCCTTTGATATGATGTAAATATCTTGTCGATAAGTATGTTGTTTGTCGCACTCAATGTAAAGGATGTCATTCTGTATGTGTTCATTCAATAAAGCACACAAAAAGAAACTGTTTAGCGCTAGGATAAAATACTACATCTGATATAAAATAAATATAATTGACTTGTCAAATTCTCATAATGTCCTCTAAATATCTATTCCTTTAATACTGGGAAAGAATTTTGATGAAATTATTCCAAAGTACCTTTTCAATCTCCAAGGTTAATAAAGTTAAATATTCGAATGATATCCAATAATGGTAGCTGTTCCAATATGTTTTTCCTCTTTCTCTTTATTGCTGCTCGTTCAAAACTCCTCTTCCTCCAGAGTTTGTAGGATCCAGGATCCAAAAGCGTATACCCAAAGACAAAGACAAAAGCGCAAAAAAAGAGATTCAAGTGTAATTTCAAAACACCATGTATAGCGCAATTATGTTCTACTCACCAGAGTTAGTATAAAACAATGCCTTTATTGATACAATACACGGTGTTAAAAAGTCAGCTTTAAGTCCATAAGCAACACCCGGTTCTGAAAGCAGTTGTCAGATGGAAGGTCTCAATACACAGGGTTTTTGCCTGCGGCGGGTATTTCCGGATTGCCCGCCCTCAGCTGTTCCGCTTCCTCCTCCTCCTGTATTGAGACCTTCCAGCTGACAACTGCTTTCAGAACCGTGTGTTGCTTATGGACTTAAAGCTGACTTTTTAACACCGTGTATTGTATCAATAAAGGCATTGTTTTATACTAACTCTGGTGAGTAGAACATAATTGCGCTATACATGGTGTTTTGAAATTACACTTGAATCTCTTTTTTTGCGCTTTTGTCTTTGTCTTTGGGTATTCATTCAATAAAGCTTTTATTTGAAAAAAAAAAATGATTATGGGAAACAGTGGGAGAGTGAAAGGTTAGAGAGCTGTTTTGAGGCTTCAGGAAGGTCAAGATTAACAAGATGTTATTAAAAACAAAATTATGCTTGGGTGTTATTCTATAACAAGATCACAAAAATTACATCTTGTAATTAGAAAATATTTACTGTCCATTCAAGCAAGTGAAATGCTGAACAAAACAAAAGCTGAGAGGCATGTTTATACATCTGACTAAGCCCAAATAAACAAATCAATAGCCATAAAAACCCAGTATACTAATGGTGTGAAATGGATTTAACAGAAACCAATTGCAATACCCTACTCAAACTGCCCCTAAGCAAATCCAGATAACTTTATCAATGTCAGCAATGTGAACAACTTTATTATTAGGAGCAAGTCCCATATTATTCAGGCCCAAAACTCCAGAATATTTAAGTGAAATGTGTTCTTTTGCTGACATGTTCAGCCTTTATTGACAGAATTAGGATGATTATGCTACAAAAAGTATTTTATCTCTAGAAGACGAAAGACGTAGCACTCTTAATGACCACAGAAGATTCTAATATGTCTTAAAGAGACATAACACCCCAAATTTTTCTTTTTTTTAAAAAAAAAAAAAACATCTTCAAATGACTTCTATTATCAAATTTGCCTTGTTCTCATGTTATTCTTTGTTGAAGAGATACCTAGGTAGATAGCGTGCACATGCCTAAAGCACTACATGACAGGAAATAGTACTGTCATCTAGTGCTCTTGCTAATGTGTAGCATTGTTGCAAAACTGCTGCCATATAGTGTTGCCAACATGTGCACACTTAGCTTACATCGTTGCTTTTCAATAAAGGTTAACAAGAAAATATAAAAAATTGATAATAGAAATAAATTGGAACGCTGTTTAAAATTGTATGCTCTACCTGAATCATTAAAGAATTTTTTGGGGTTTCATGTCCCTTTAATCTTTAAATTCTCATATGACTGTTAAGTTTAAAATCATATCAGGTTTGTCTAAGCTGAGACAAGGAGCCACCATTGCAATTTACCTGTCCTTTTACTCTTTCAAACTGTACACTGTATGAATCTTAACAATAGTATCATTTCAAATAACAAACTCTTCTGTTATTTAGACATAGGGGCAGAATTATCAAGCTCCGAATGGAGCTTGATGCCCCTCTTTCCGCACAAGCCTTCAGGATCATGTCGGACAGACCATTGATAAATTGGCCCCAAAAATTTTTGTGTAATTTTTAAATTCAAGACCATATTTCAATTCCATTAAGCATTAAATACATTTCAGAACTTCCCAGTGGTTTTCCACCATAATAACTTCACATGATCAGTTCATATATTAAATGGACACTATGGGGGAGATTTATCAAGATATCAAGAGACAAATGCCCCTACTGGTCATTAATTTGAGCTTGCAACTGATATTTAAACAGCTGCTTTCTAAACCCTCTTCATCCTGATCTGATCAGTGCGATTGACAAGCCCTCCTCTCTTGCAATTGGTTGCACAGGTGTAGGGGGCAGCATTGCACAAGCATACACTTGTCAAAGATAAATATAGGGATTGAATGTGCCCTGTAATTTGCAATCTCGTGACTGGTTTACTACATGTGAATCCTGTCAGTCTGCACAATGATAATTTTGCCGTTAAACATTCAAATTAACATTAAGGCCTGTTTCCAACTAAGGACCAAAGGTAACACAAATCATTTTCAAAATTGTTCAGTTAAAAAAAAATAAAAAAAAATGCTTACCTGATAAATTTCTTTCTTACCGGATATGGTGAGTCCACGGCTTGAGTAATTATTGTTGGGAATATCACTCCTGGCCAGCAGGAGGAGGCAAAAAGCACCACAGTTAAACTGCTAAGTATCACTCCCTTGTAGAGGTGCCTAAGGTTATAGTCAAAAGAACAGCTGTCTTAAAATAAAGGGTGGGGCCGTGGACTCACCATACTCGGAAATAAATACATTTATCAGGTAAGCATAAATTATGTTTTTCTTTCCTTATGGTGAGTCCACGGCTTGAGTAATTACTGTTGGGAACCAATACCCAAGCTAGAGGACACGTATAAATAGGGAGGGACAAGACAGGCAGTCCTAAACAGAAGGCACCACCACTTGAAGAACCTTTCTCCCAAAAGAAGTCTCAGCCGAGGCAAAAATATCAAATTTGGAAAATTTGGAAAAAGTATATAGAGAAGACCAAGTTGCAGCCTTGCAAATATGTTTCACAGAAGCTTAATTTTTGAAAGCCCAAGAAGAGGAAGCAGCTCTTGCGGAATGAGCTGTATTTCTCTCAGGAGACTGCTGTCCAGCAGTCTCATAAGCCAAACGAATTATACTTTGTAACTCAAAATAAAGAGTAGTAACAGTAGCTTTCTGACTTTTACGTTTCCCAGAGAAACAGACAAAGAGGGCAGAGGACTGGCAAAAATCTTTAGTCGCATGTAAGTAGAATTTAAGAGCATGTACAACATCCAAATGGTGTAACAAACGTTCTTTGGAAGAAGAAGGATTAGGACACAGAGAGGGACCAACAATTTCCTAATTGATATTTCTATTAGAAACAACCTTAGAAAGGAAACCTAACAGTACGAAGAACCGCCTTATCGTCATGAAAAATAAGATAAGGGGAATCACACTGCAGAGCTGAGAGTTCAGAGACTCTTTGAGCAGAATAGATAGCAACAAGAAACAAAACCTTCCAAGATAACAACTTAATGTATATGGAATGCAACGGCT
This sequence comes from Bombina bombina, assembly GCF_027579735.1. Lineage (NCBI taxonomy): Eukaryota > Metazoa > Chordata > Amphibia > Anura > Bombinatoridae > Bombina > Bombina bombina. The sequence goes on from NC_069499.1 coordinate 224,221,311, forward strand.
CAAACTGAGCAAGCTGAAAAACTTTAACAACACGGTTAAGGCTCCAAGGAGAAGCAACAGAATAAAAGACAGGACTGATTTTGACCAAGGCTTGACAAAAAGATTGCAAATCTGGCACATCCACCAAACGTTTATGTAGTAAAACTGATAAAGCAGAAATCTGACCCTTCAGGGTACTGACTGACAATTCCTTTTCCAGGCCTTCCTGAAGAAAAGATAAACTTCTAGGAATTATTATTCTACTCCAAGAGTAGTCCGTGGATTCACACCAATAAAGATACTGTATTTACGCCATATTTTATGATAAATCTTTCTAGTAACAGGCTTGCGAGCCTGAATCATGGTCTCAATGACCGACTCAGAAAAACCACGCTTAGACAGAATTAAGCATTCAATCTCCAAGCAGTCAGCTTCAGAGAAACAAGATTTGGATGAAGGAAGGGACCCTAAATCAGGAGGTCTTTTATCAGAGGTAGTCTTCAAGGTGAGAGAGATGACATCTCCACTAGGTCTGCAAACCAGATCCTGCGAGGCCATGCAGGGGCTATTAGAATCACCAATGCCCTTTCCTGTTTGTTACGATCAATGACTTGTGGAAGGAGAGCAAACGAAGGAAACAAGTATGTTAACCTGAAAACCTAAGGAACCACCAGAGCATCTATCAGAACGGCCTGCGGATCTCTTGACCTTGAACTGTACCTTGGAAGCTTGGCATTCTGAAGGGATGCCATCAGCTCTAACTCCATCACCCCCCATTTGAGGACTAAGCTGGAAAACACCTCCGGATGGAGTTCCCACTCCCTGGGATGAAAAGTCTGTCTGCTCAGAAAATCCGCTGCCCAGTTGTCTACTCCTTGAATATGGATGGCAGATAGATAGCAATTGTGGGTCTCTGCCCACTGAAGAATCCGAGTAACCTCCTTCATGGCTAAGGAACTCAGAGTTCCTCCCTGGTGATTGATGTAAGTCACAGAGGTTATGTTGTCTGTCTGGAACCTGAAAAAATAGGCTGAGGACAACTGATGCCAAGCCAGTAGAGCACTCTAAATCACACTCAACTCCAAGATGTTGATGGGAAGAGTCCAAAGGCCCTTAGCTTTTAATTAGTTCCAGACTACTCCCCAGCCCAGCACGATGGCGTCCGTGGTCACGATCATCCAGGAAGGTCTCCGAAAGCATGTGCCCTGAGACAGATGTTCCTGAGAAATCCACCATGGGAGAGAGTCCCTTGAAGAACTGATCTAACTCTATTCTCTGAGATAGATACACATGGTTGCCATTCCATTGGCTAAGCATGCACAACTGGAGAGCTCTCAAATGGAATCAAACAAAAGGAATGATGTCCATGGAAGCCACCATCAGAACGATTACCTCCATACATTGAGCCACTAAAGGATAAGCAGTAGCCTGAAGAGAGAGGCAAGAGGAAATGTTTTTGTTTTTCCTGACCCCTGTCAGAAAAATCTTCATCAATAGAGAATCTATTATGGTCCCTAAGAGCACTACTCTTGTAGCAGGGAAAGGGGGCTTTTTTCCATATTCACATTCCATTTGTGGGATCAAAGAAAAGACAATAATATCTCTGTGTGAGATTTTGCTTGTTGAAAAGATGGCGCCTGGACCAATATGTCGTCTAGGTAGGGTGCCACAGCAATTCCATGAGAATGGATCACTGCCAAAAGAGCCCAAGAACCTTTGAAAAAATTCTGGGAGCCGTGGCTAGACTAAATGGAGGGGCCACAAACTGGAAATGTTTGTCCAGAAAGGCAAATCTCAGGAATCTGTGATGGTCCCTGTGAATAGGAACATAAAGATACACATCCTTTAGGTCTATGGTTGTCATGAAATGACCCTCTTGTACTAAAGGAAGAATGGAGAATATAGTCTCCATCTTGAAGGATGGAACTTTGCAAAACTTGTTTAAACACTTCAAGTCTAGAATGGGACCGATAGTTCCCTCTTTTTTTTGAACCACAAATATGTTGGAGTAGACCCCGAGACCCTGTTCCTGCACTGTCTGGAACTGGAACTATCACTCCCAGGGAGGAAAGATGTTGTATACATTTCAAGAACGCCTCCCTCTTTATCTGGTCTGCAGATAACATTGAGAAATGGAATCTGCCTCTGGGAGGAAAAGTCTTGAATTCCAATTTGTAACCCTGGTATACTATGTCCACAATCCAGGGATCTGGGACATCTCATATCCAGGCTTGAGAGAACTCAGAAAGTCTGCCCCCCATCTGATCTGATCCCAGATTGGGGGCAACCCCTTCATGCTAATTTGGAATCAGCTGTGGGTTTCTTTGATTGTTTCCCTTGTTACAAGACCTATTGGGTTTCCAAGAAGACTTAGATTGTTCCTGCTTAGAAGAAAAAGGGGAAGGCTTTCCTCTGAAGTTACGAAAGGAATGAAAATTACTCTGACATCCTTTAGGCCTTTTCTTCTTATCTTGAGGTAAAAAATATCCTTTTCCACCCGTAATATCAGAGATAATTTCTGCCAATCTGGGTCCAAACAAGGTTTTGCCCTTGTAAGGAATCACCAGAAGCTTGACTTTAGAGGAAACGTCCGCAGACCAGGATTTCAACCATAACGCCCTGCGGGCTAAGAAAGCAAAACTAGAAGTTTTAGCTCCTAGTCTAATAACCTGTAGAAGAGAATTAGACAAGGCGTTGAACCAATAAGGTGCCGCGCTAGTCACAGTGGCAATAGACACTGCAGGTTGCCATTGGAGACTTGATGAACATAAATCTTTTTCAAAAAACCCTCCAGCTTCTTGTCCATCAGATCCTTAAAAGAGCAGGTATCCTCAATAGAAATAGTGGTTCTCTTAGCAAGAGTGGAAATGGCCCCTTCAACTTTGGGTACAGTATATGTGTTTAATGGAGTCCTTGACAGTAAACATTTTCTTAAAAATGGTAGAGGGGGAAAAAGACACCCATGGTTTCTCCCATTCCTGTGAGATAATCTCCCTAGCATGGTCCGGCACAAGAAAAAAAACTCTGAAGTGGAAGGTTCATCAAAGAAACTATTAAGTTTACTAGATTTCTAAGGAGTGACAATGACAGGGGTATCAGAATCATGTAAAGTAGCTAAAACCTCTTTTAACAATACACGAACATGTTCAAGCTTAAATCTGAAGGATACCACCTCAGTCTCAGAAGAAGGAATTATACTGTCCGAATCTGAGATTTCACCCTCAGAAAGTCCTGATGTATCTTCCTCATCAGACTTATGAGAAAGGGCAACTTGGGAAGCAGAACTAAGGACAGGCATCTTACTTTCAGAATTTCTAGATTTCTTCTTGTGTTTTCCCTGTAATCTGGGAATAGCAGCTAATGCCGCAGATACCGCTGAAGATACTTGGGCAGCAATTTCTGCTTTTAAATAAACTCCACTAGGAGTTATAGATGATGTATATACACAAAATGAGAAGGGGCGCTCTGTAGTTTAGTGAATATAGATGAAACCAAATACCATAAAAATTAAGTGCATATAATCAATGTTATTACAACATATTGAGCAAACCATATACTCCAATGTTATTAGGTAGGTAAAGTCCCAGGAGAGAGTTTCATTAAGAAGATACAATATATCCAAAACGATGCAATGATCCAACTCTGTTAATAGGACACAGATGATAAAGGCTGCTCTCCTCCTCACAGACTTATCCGGAAATGGCTACAGAAAAAAACAGGAGAATAGAGGGATGCCTCATGTGTGTATCAGTATGTCAGATTAAATCAATCAGATGAGATAAGCCAAATGGATACTCACATTTAGCCTGAGTACACTTATGTACTGGTAGAAGCAGGCTGGTAGCTTGGGGTGTACCAGCTAACCCTCTCCAGGCTCAGGACGATAGGTGCAGGGGGATCCTGCCACACTGAGTGTGAATTGTAGGTCAGTAGCAGCATTACTCACTGCTCAAGAAGGTGAAAACCAGAGCTTGTATATAACAAGTTAGTTTATTAAAAACAAGATATAAAACAGTATCAAACATTGGTTACAAATTATGCAACGTCTTTCTCAGCCCCAGCATGGACTGTTTCATCAGGCTAAAATTATGTGAGAAAAGTTAAGAAAAAACATTTAATAATCATCAAATAAACTTCTAAAATGCCCCTCAGGCAACCCCACACCTCAATTACTGAGGTGCCTTACCGCTACCAATTAAGACCGGATCACCCAGAAATGGAGAAAAACAACTTTTTCCTCAGAAACGTTATGAAGTAAAGCCAGTCATGTGATCACAACTGCCAAGCTCAAATTACTGCTGTGACACAGAGAGGCACTACTTCCTGGTACACTGAGTACTAGAAATAACCTTTTTTTCAAACTTGATAGTTTAAAATGTTGCATCGTTTTATTTTAAAGCAAAAGGGAATTGAATAAGCTGCTGAAATGGAAAATGTAGCCTTACTTTCAGTTTAAACTTGTATTGTTTTATGAAGTAAATATGTGTCAGAAAATAAAGCCTAATAAAAACATTTTACCCTTTCTTTTTAAAAGAGTTTAAATGTTAGTCTCACATATGCTACAGTACCTGCTTCATGCCCTAGTGTATCCCATACAACAAGATTATCTATGTCCCAATAAAAAAGCAGTGTCTTTTAATTTGTTAAGTGCATAGTCTCCCCAACTGGAAGAAAAAGCACTTACCTGCTCCACTGTCCACTGGCATGTAGACAGTTACAAAGTATGCAAGGACACAGTTCCTCACAGAGACCTTTGAAAAAGAAAGAACAGAGTAGCCAACTCTGGCTTTCTAAACTAGGGCAGCAATTGTTAGGAAAACGCAGTAAGTACCTCTTTACAAGTTCCTAACTGCTTTAAAGCCACCACTACCCGACTCACTACCCGACTGCAGGGAATGATGTGGAATACGGGTATAACCCAAAATTTGCTTGTAGATTAAATCAAAATTTTTCTTTAGACGCCTAAACTTCACCTCCTCCATGCACCGAAGGCAAAGAGAATGACTGGGGGTTGTGGGTAAGGGAGTAATACTTAGCAGTTTAACTGTGGTGCTCTTTGCCTCCTCCTGCTGGCCAGGAGTGATATTCCCAACAGTAATTACTCAAGTCGTGGACTCACCATATCTTAGGAAAGAAAACATAGTATGTTCAAGCTCATAGATGAGCCCTTACACCAATGAACAGCAGTGGTAGCATGCTCTGAATTGTCTGCACCACCCACTTTTCCTACATTAAGGGGTGTCTTTATAATCTATGAAACGTAATATGCGCCATAGTTTTTGAGGCCCTAGGAAAATGTGTGACTAAAATATGTGCTTTGGAAGTACCATGCAACCTTGCCTAAATCTATTATATAATTATATAATTTCATAGTATTTGTTTGTTTAAAAAATGTATATTTGTTCCTTAAAGGGATATGAAACCCATTTTTTTTCTTCCATGATTTAGGTAGAGCATGCAATTTTAAAGAAACTCTCTAATTTACTCCTATTAACTATTTTTCTTTGTTCTCTTGGTATGCTTTGTTGAATGAGCAGCAATGCACTACTGGTTGCTGACTGAACACATGTGTGAGCCAATGACAATCGGTATGTATATGCATCCACCAATCAGCAGCTAGAACCTAGGTTCTTTGCTGCTCCTGAGCTTTCATAGATAACCCTTTCAGCAAAGGATAACAAGAGAAGGAAGCAAATTAAATATTAGAAGTAAATTGGAAAGTTGTTTAAAATTGTATTCTCTATCAGAATCCTGAAAGAAATTTTTTGGGTTTCATGTCCCTATAAGGCTTCTAAAATATTGATCTGTGCCCCTGTGTGGTAGTATGTTGGCCATCACTGGTATAGTTTAAACAATGTTACTAACTAAAATTATGTATCTTTTAACAGTTTGGAGTGACTGAGAAAGAAACCAAAAATCACTCTAACTTTTACAATGTACGTTAGAAATTGGAATATGGTTCTAAACAGCTTATCTTGCTGAACAATAACACATGGAGATAATTATATCACAGCAGACATTGGCCAAAACAATGTTACCCATATATATATATATATATACACACACACATACATAAATACATTATATATTTTTTTGTTTCAATAAGACTGATCATAAACATTAGGGCTTAGCAAAAAAAAAAAAAAAAAAAAACAATAACAAATCCCATCTGTGTGGAAATTTCCAATAAAATATAATTATGTAACATATTTTCACAAAAGCACCCTCAAGAAAAGAACACTCATTTTCTGAAGCCTGGTTTTGTGAGTGGTTTTGCAGGAATATCTTCAGCATGCACAAAATAGCATATACCTAAAGGAGAAAAGAATAAATGAAATGTTGCTTAGATACTCATGGAAAGAAAGTGTGCAATGCAATAGGACTGCAAAAAATAAGCAGAAGGAACAAAAGATAGACAAATTTTTTCTATAAAGAATTAGTGCATGGGGTGGAGGTTAGAATAAACTCTCAACATTTCAGCTTTTGAGCAGAGAACTGTAAAATACTTAACTTACTGTCTAATCTTAATAAGGGTTTTGTTTTTATAATATGCTGCCTGCTATTACTCTATGAAGATATCTTTCTTGTAATATTAAAGTAATTGTAAACAATATATATGCTGCCAATTAAATTATATATTTATTAGACTATATCATCTAAAACTGCTGCAAAAAGTATGCAACATTTTTAATTATTTTTCTCAAATTTACCTTTATATTTTAAAAATGGCATGGCTGTTTCTAATCGACCCCCCACCCCCTTAGATTTCCTTTACTACTTTGAGTGACGTATAGAGCGGTCCCACCCTCTCTATACGGCAGATTTTATGCACACTCCTAAGAGATTGAATTAAACTACACATGCTCTGTAATTATGTGATGTCAACCAAGTATACAGAGGATCATGAGATATACTGTTTACTTTGTTAAGTAGTAGCTGCAAGAACGTTAGCGTGCTGTCACCCCTTTCTACCTACTACACATGCGCTACACTATCGTGACTGGGCACTGAGACAGTATAGAGGTTCACACGACCTACATGTATGGCACAACTGAACGCTTGTGCACTATGAGCTGCTATTCACTTCAGCCAGCCCCTCGCTAGGATAATGATTGGTTAAAGGCGTAATACGCAATAATAATAATACTAATTAAAAAAAAAAAACTGATAAAGGACATCTTGTACATTTGACTGACAGCGATTTTACCTAGGGATATAGGCCTACTTGCAGGTACTGTAGAAGTGTTAAAAAAGCACTCATATATTAATTATTAAACATATTGGTCTAAATTACGATAGGAGCAAAAAATTGTGCGCTGGTATTACAAGTAAAGCGCAATGAGACACGGCAGAGAACCTAGCGCAGCGCAGGGGGTAAGTTGCACAGCGATGGGCAGCAAATTTAAAATATATATGTATATTAATATATATTTATGTGTTTATAGTGTATATACATACTAATACATAAATATATATATATATATTAACAGTGTAAACACAGTCCCCATAGACCGCAATGTAAAGGAAATTTTCAGTTCCCCTTTTTTTTTCCAACACCCCACATCCCCTCACTTAAAACCCTTATAACTGCTTTGTGCTGACTTCTGTTTTTAACCCCTTATAACTGCTGACCTCTAGTTAATTTCGCTTAGCGCAAAGTGTTACTGAGAGTTTGCGGGAGCATTAACCAGCCACTTGTAATGGCTGGTTATTTAAATTTGCCCCTTTATGGGTGCACGCTACATTAGTGCTTCAATTGTAATCTAGCCCATTATTGTTTGGTAAAATGGGAATGATCTGACTTTACCTTCACTTTACAGACTGATAATATATTAAAATGGTGATCCTCTTCTGGGAAGGGGTGTGGTGATAAGCTTGTACCTGGTTATACTTCACAAAGAGCAAAAGTGTTAATTTAATCAGAAAACAGCCTGTATGTAACTATTGATTAACCTGAAGCAAATAGAAAAGGGTTCTGTTTGCTATTTAATGATTCTGCTAGAGAGGCAAGAGTAGAGTCACTAATCAAAAGTGATTGGTGGGTTATAGGGACACTCCCTTTCCTAAGTACTGGCCACAGAGGGATGATTAAATTAATGTGACAAAGAAATGAAATTATGTAGATTTTGCTAAAGTTGTACATAGGGAATATAAGAAGGCTACTCATTGCATTTAGTTTTTGCTAAATTACTTTTTAGGCAGACTGACTATTACCATTGTTAAAAAGAGATATAATACAGCATATTTGTTCTATCTTCTAGATGAAAGAACAGCAGCTAAACATATTTTATGAGTGTGTTATTTTTTTATTTTATTTTTATGTTAAAAGTTTAATACTTTAATACATTTTTATTGCTCACTGGATGACAGGAACAACTACCACAAAGAATGTTGGTTTATTAAGCAAAATCTATTTAAACTGCTTTTCAAATGAAACAAAGAAATGTTTTAATATCATGCCCCTTTAAGGTAATCTTAATTTTGTGTTTGCTTTTTCCTTGTGTAGTTAAAGGGACATTAAATTCCTGGGTACAACTACTCACGATTAAATCCCTGGGTACAACTACTCACCATGTTAGTGTTTTTCCTTCTGTAACTAGCTTTGTGACAGATGTACCTTGCGCCTTGTATTATCTCACACAACAGAATGCAGAAGGTTTAAATATTTCCAATTTTTTACACTATTTAAGGTTACATATCATATATACGAAACCCTCAATAAGACAAGGTCACAGTTCTGTGAATGCGCACTGCTTCAGTGACAGTGTGTGAGAATACTTAAACTTCAAGATGGCGGCGCCCAGTGTGAAGATGCAGAGCTTTACTAACACACTTGTTAAGGGTTAAAATAAGTTAACTGTTTCGAAGAGGGCTGCAGGCACAATAGGAAAAACAATTGCATGCTGGGAAGTAACCAAAGTAAAGTCGTGCCCAGAAGTTTAATGTCCCTTTAAACAAAAACTGAGGTAAGATGTGTACTTTGGGAGGATAACTGAAGCCTTTTTCATTGTTATCTTTTTTTCCCCCATCTCTCTGAATGATAATTAATAATTAATTTATTTTCAGGCTAGATAAAAGACACAATAATTTAATAAAGTTTCCAATTTACTTCCATCATCAAATTTGCTTTGTTCGCGTGTTATTCTTTGTTGAAGATACTGTATATCTAGATAGGTAGCGTGAACATGTCTGGAGTATTACACAACAGGAAATAGTGCTGTCATCTAGTGCTCTAGCTATTGTATAACATTGTTGCAAAACTAGTACCATATAGTAGTACTGCAGACACGTGCACACTCCTGAGCTTACCTTCCTGCTTTTCAACAAAGGATAGCAAGAAAACAAAGAAAATGTTATAACAGAAGTAAATTGGAAGTTGCTTAAAATTGTATGTTCTTTCTGAATTGTGAAAGTACATTTTTTGGGTTTTATATCCTTTTAAAGGGATATTCCAGCCAAAATAGAAAACCACAAGGATGCATTTCAGTATTGAACAGAAGCAATTTTGTAATATACATGCATTAGCAAAAAGGCTTCTAATAAAAGCTATAGCTGTTTCAAAAGTGTATTAAAGTATGCACAGTGCACCAGCATTTTAAATACAACACTTGTTTGGAGTGCCTAAGGTGCTTGTACCATCTGGTAATGGCTCAATTTGTTAATTGCTGACACAAGCCACACTGATGATCTAAGCAGCTTCATTATTTAAAATGTGGATGCAGTGAAAATATCTAGCTATGCTTCACATGCACCTGCAGAGAAAAATGTTAACACTAAAACAGTAATAACTCTTAATAGAAGCATTTTTGCGAATACATGTATATTGAACATATGTTTCTATTAAAAAATGCAATAAATATATGTGCATTTATATTTTGACTGGAATGTCCCTTTAACTCAAAATAAAGCCTATATAGTTATAAGGAATGCTGTAAACATAACAGATATTTGTTTTTCTCAGCAGCTCTGGATTCTGTAGTGTCATATTGATAAGATACCCCTATTAGCATGAAAATTGCTGAGTACCCCTCCATTATCCTCACAGCATTAGAATAAAGTCTGATGTTATTAAAATATAATGAAAAATAAGGTCTCTGACTGCCACATTAACTCCTTATTCACCAGGAGACTCTACAACTGCATTTACCATCCTAGATGATGAAGATCCAGTAACCTCTTCAGTACCCCACCCACTAATACACATGACCAGGCTGATTACATTTCAATACCAGCCTTAGAGCTCTGCATTAACACAAATAATACCTCAGCTGTTACATAATAATTTACTGGCTGTTAAACAATCTCCCCCATACGACACTGTATGCTGTTGAATTTATTATCCACACTGCAAGCAGTGTTGGTTCTAGACCTCAAAAGAGGTTTTAACAAATTTAGGAAACAAGCAAAATATTAACAAAAATTTTATGTGAGAGAGGATTGTTATCTTTTATTAAACTTACACATCTTTCTTTAAGATTAGATTACAAGTGGAGCGCTAATTTATCTTGTGCCCACAATAGGACAAATTTGCCAGTTTGCAGGCACACAATATATAACCGACCATTACAAGTGACAAGTTTATTGCTACTGTGAGCTTAGCGCTTACATTTTTTTTTTAATTGTGCCCCAACTGGCCCCAAAAAATGTGTAGTTTATTTAAAAAAATTAAAAAAATTGTGGCATCCTTTTTAAAAAAAAATATAACTGCACTAGGCAGTTTTTGGGGGCTAAAGTTTGCAGCTGTGGGGTGTAAGAAAAAAAAAACAGCACTGAAAAGTGCCTTTACATTTATATGTCTATGGGAACTGTGTGTTTCCTGTAAATATATACATATATAGAATAGACACATATTAACACATAAATATATAAGTATAAAAGCATATACATATATATTTAATATTTGCTGCCCAACGCTGCAAGACTTACCCACTTCGCTGTGCTAGTTCTCATGCCGTCTTACAACATGAGAACAAGGCTCCCGTTGGAGCCCATGGAAGCACCTCTCCTAAGCGCAATGCCTCTGTGCAATGCGACTGCAAGGTTGCGTTCACAATGAATCTAACTCATAATACCAGCACGCATTTGCGTGAACTGGTATTACTCAGTGGAGTGCAAATATCGCTTTAGTGAAAGCAATATTTTGTGCTCCACTTATAATTTGGCCCTTAAAGGGATAAAAAGCAGTCTTTTTCATTGCTTGTAATAAAAAGCAATTAGCAATAGGTTATACTTAATAGACATCATTTGTGCTAGGCCCATTACTTCCTATCACAGCTCCACAAGGGGTCTGGGGTCTGTACAGGAAGGCATATATAGCTTAATGTCATGTCATCTAGAATAACACAAACTGGCCTAGTGTTTAGAGAATTCAAGAGAAACAGACAGTTTGCCCATGCTCAGAAGAGGCAGATGCAAATTAACCCTTTGAGTGCTAATGACGGCTCTGAGCCGTCACAGAGTCTCCCACTCTGGTGCTAATGACGGCTCAGAGCCGTCATGAGTAGGCTGACCATATTAAGAAGGAACATATATGAAAAATGCATATGTCAGGGTTCTTATACAAAACATATATTTAAGCAGCCCTGAAAACAGCCCTGACATTTTTATTTTTCATATGTGTCCCTTTTAAAGCGGCAATATGGTCACCCTAGTCATGAGCACTCTCCCATCTTGAGGGAGATCTGGGATCTCCCACCCACTCCTACTCCGGCGATCGTGCCTGTAGAGTGACAGGCATCGCCGGGGCTTCCCGTTTTGCGTGGTGATGTCACGCACAATAACGTGATTACGTCACCGCGCAACTTTATTTATACTTAACAATGTTAAGTATAGGAGCAGGGGGCATGCTGCTTAGAAGCCTGTATCTCAGACCCCCAAGACCCACCATTGGAAAGGTAATCACCTAACCTTTCCAACAGTGTAAGTCTTGGGGGTCTAAAAAAAATAAAAAAAGGTTAAAAAAAAATATTGTTCAAAAAATAAAAAAATTAAAAAAAACATTAAAAAATCTTAGCACCCAGGTGGGAAAGTGCTTAGCACTCAAAGAGTTAAAGGGACATGAAACCCAAAACATTTCTTTAAACAACTTTCCAATGTAATTCTATTATCTAATTTGCTTCATTCTCTTGGTATTCTTTGTTGAAAAAGCAGCAATGCACTACTGAGCTAGTTAACACATCAGGTGAGCCAATAACATGAGGTTTATATGTTCAGCCACCAATCAGCAGCTCCTGAGCCTACCTTGGTATTCTTTTCAACAAGGAATATCAAAGCAAATAAACAAATTAGATAAAATAAGTAAATTTGAAAGTAGTTTAAAATCCCTAGGGATGAGCGAATGTTTCTAAAAATTCGAAATTTAAAACAATTTTTTTTTTTTTAAATATAATTTTTTATTTTAAATATAAGGCATAACAACTGTTGTTTCAAACATTGCAAGAATTGGATAAACACAAAAACCGCACACCGCCTTGGGGCAGAGAGACAGTAACATGAAATAACTTTGTCGTTTCTTTATCTTCTCTTTACAATTCTAGGATGTTAAAAAGAATTTTAAAATATTTGTTCATTCGAATCAAATTTCGAATGTTTATATAACATTCTATTTTCAAATTTTTGTTTTCGAATTTTTCAATAACATCCGAAAATATTCATTTGAATAATACAATTTTTAGCTATGTATTTTATATCACATTCAATTTCAAAATTGAATATTCGAATTTGAATGTGAAATTCTAATCCGAATGGACATTCAAATGCGAAATAGTATTTCTAGTCTACCACTGTGTTTTATAAATGTAATATTCGAATTTGAATGTGACATTCAAATTTTAATGTAATATTCAAATTCGAATGTGACATTCAAATTTAAATGTCACATTCGAATTCGAAAGTGACATTTGAAAACTGTAAATAACATTCGATAATATAATTTTTAAGGCAATCCAGCAATTCAGCAATAAATACACCCAGGAGCACACACAGTAAGTCCTATGCTTGGGCAGTGTATGTAAGTTACGCAGGTACTTACATAGGCACCAATTCGCACCAAGGAGGACTTAAAAGGATCCAACCGGCTTGAGAGCGGAAACGACGTGCCACGATGATGTCACCGCAGATTGGAGAGATTAATTATTGCACACCAGAAAATGGGCAAATTTGTCCATTTGCGGGCGTGCGATAATTAACCAGCCAATACAAATGACTGGTTATTGCTACCGCAAGCTCACAGTAGCAATTAGCAATCAGAAAATTAACCAGAGATCAGATCTTTGGTTAATTTTCTAAAAGTGCCCCAAATGCACTCAAACCAGATGGCATTGTAGTTTTTAATTAAAAAAAAAAAGTTGTTTTTTTATTAAAAACCACTGCTCTAGGCAGTTATTGAGGTCTAAAGTTGGTAGGAGTGGGGTGTTAGAATAAAAGCGGCACTAAAAAGTGCCTTTACATTGCAGTCTATGGTAACTGTGTGTTCTCAGTAACTATATGCTTATATACATATATATGTATGAGTTACTATATATATGTACACATATTAACACATAACTATATATGTATATAGTCATATACATATATATTTAAAAAAAAACTCTGCTATCACTGCGCTACTTATCCCCTTCGCTGTGTTAGGTTCTCTAACAGCATCAGAACGAGGCTCCCATTGAAGCCTATGGAAGTGCGCTCTCGTTAATTTGTAATGAAATACCAGCGCACATTAGCGTGTGCTAGTATTACACAGTGGAGAGCTAATATCACTTTCATGAAAGTGATATATAGCGATCCACTTGTAAACTGGCCCTAAATATCTCTAGAATGGTAATTTACAGGTCAGTAGTATAGTTACTTGCTGTATACACTGTATATGATGTATAGCTTTGATCTAAATTATACTGCATCTATGTTCCTGCAACATGCTGCATAATGACAAATTAGATGCAATACAATTAAGATATCAAAGAAGCTTTTTTAATTACTATCTCTGAAACAAAGCACTGCAAAGTTTGCAACCAAAATTGCATCTTTAAAGGCCTCTAAAACATTTTATGCAGATTTTTTTATATTACTTACAAATTTGATATACAATACAGATATAAAAAGATGGGCACTATGAAAACAGATACAGGAAATGTAAACCCTGCTCTCATGACTTTGTATTTTTTGTTTTGTATTTTTATTTGTTTTATTTATTATAGAAAATAAACTTTAAATAGATTTTGAAAAATTCAACATTAATCATTGTCATCTAACCTTGACACTGTGCCTCATTTACATAAGATTACTTTTCTGTTCTCATTGAATCTTAAATAGTTTACTCTAATTTGGAATTGCTTAACAGCCCATCAACACTATTCAATTAACCCAATGAACTATGCTGACATAATTATAACCTGTTTAATTCTTCTGCCACCGACCTCCACTGATTGCATCTGAAGCTGCAAGGTCCTAGTTACCATGACTACTGTAAGTCTCTGTTATTGTACATTTCAGAAAACAGAATGTTATTCAAACAAAAAGAAAATTTCTGTGTTCAGGTATATTGTTTTAAAGGTATTGGCATATTTTAAATGATCAATATCGATATCCATTTACATTTTCTGCATCTAACACCCACATACATATATATTTTTTTATTTTTTATTTTTTTTATTTGGGTTGGGAGGGGGGGCATTGTCTAAATATGGCCCCCATTCCAAACAACCAGAAGAGTCATTTAAAACATTGTGGGTTGAGGTGTTGCATTGATAAGGGAGGGTCAAGTTTGAAATCACCTCCTGGGGCGGACTGGGCAATCAGACAACACAATAGGCTCCTGGTATGTTCCCTATACACAGAGCTGATTGGCAAAGCAGTGGTGACAGCTGAACTGCACAAGCTGTTGTTACTTTGAGTGAGTGGGGGCAGCAGGAAAGCTAATTTTAGTATAGGACCACACAGTGAGTACCTACAACCCCCCTATTTCAAAGAGCAACTGATTCAGAAGTATTTGGTATCTGTATTTCGGTGGCAGATGATCAGAACCTAACAAAGCTATCCGCACTTTACTATATTCTGATTATCTGCCACCCAAATCCAATAACTAAGCTTTTAAGAGTGGGCAGAGAAGGAGTCTTATCTCAGAAGTGGGGGCCACATGCCTAGTATGGGGGCCCTGTTGCTCTGGGAGCCCTTGAACAGACCCTGGGTGAGGTCTGGATCTTGTTGCCTCAGTCTGCCCCTGATCACCTATATTTTCTACAAATTCTCTACTGGGCATTTCTGTTATTAATTTGTATAGTTGCACTATATGGCTAATACATCATATCACACACATTAAACAAGAACCTATAGCTAAGCATTTCAAACAATTATAAAGGCAACAGCTTCAGAAACACTCTTGAAATGCTGTAAATGTAAATGTTTGTACGTGCAAGATATATTACATGTCTGTTTAGTTATAGTAAAGTGGTCTCGCTGTAAGAGGCTGACAGTGGGCATTCCAAGGGGGTGGTCAGGATTGTTCACCTACACTAATGCCAAGCATGTGGAACTCTTAAATACTCTATTCCCCCTCTGAAGTATCGCCTTTTGCAGTAGTATCTTGCCATTTCTAAGTTGACAATATTAAATTTTTTTTTTCTTTTACACTTATTTTCAAGTTTTATTTTGTTCATTTTAGAGTGGGATGTTTTATTGAGAGTGTTTTCACCTCATTTTAATTTGATTGCTCTGCAGTGTCTTAAAAATGTTTTGGGCTTTTCATGACCCCACATAGTCAAGTTGCCCCCCACCTAAACCACAAAACACACAACACTCATTTGTTGGGATTCAAAGGCCGCAGCTCATTTATTAACATAGTAGATAAACATAAATAAACATAAATAAACATAAATAACCATAACTTATCAACAACCACAGTGCTTGCCCCCACTTGTCCACTTGCAAGCCCCGCCCAACCCAAGGGAGGGGCAATCACCATTAAACCAACCCCCTGTTACTGCAACAGGAAGTCCATCCACCTCATAACAGGCGTAAGCCTCTACCAAACAGGGCAAGCACCCCGCCATGCTGCGACATCCTGTAACTTCTATTACTAGGGAGGGAGGGTGGGAAATTCAGCTTCCACCGTTTAGCTCCTGTTATCAAATGTGCCTGTCACTTCCTGTGTTGTGCCTATATTCCTCTTCCAGCCCAGCTCCCCCCCCTGTTCTCACATTCACCCCATGTCCTCTTCCTGTTGGGGTCATACAACCCTTCCTTCAATTTCCTCATCCAGGGTTCTGCTTGACCCCACATAGTCAAGTTGCCCCCCACCTAAACCACAAAACACACAACACTCATTTGTTGGGATTCAAAGGCCGCAGCTCATTTATTAACATAGTAGATAAACATAAATAAACATAAATAACCATAACTTATCAACAACCACAGTGCTTGCCCCCACTTGTCCACTTGCAAGCCCCGCCCAACCCAAGGGAGGGGCAATCACCATTAAACCAACCCCCTGTTACTGCAACAGGAAGTCCATCCACCTCATAACAGGCGTAAGCCTCTACCAAACAGGGCAAGCACCCCGCCACCTCTCACCCCCAAGGTGAGAACCGCCAACCAGAGCTAAGGCCTTCTCAATCCCCTCCTTTAAAGTGTAATTAAAGAGATGTAACCCTACCTCATTTAGGTGTACCCCATCTTTCAAATAAAAGCACCTCCCTGATTCACCCTCAAATTCCACATGCCTCAAACTCACTCCTCTGCACCGTCTCACGTGCCCGCTCACCATTCTATTGATCTTCCGTCTGGAAGCCTCCAATCTCCCCAAATCCCAAGCTGACCTCCATACTATCCGACTCTCAATCTCTGACCACACTATAACCACTCCCGGGAAGAGCTGGCATAGCCGGTCTATCCCCTTTTTCATATCTTCCACCAATTCTTTCTGTGACATGAACCCCACGTCATTCCCCCCTGCATGTATCACCAAAATTTGAGGGGTCGAAAACAATCGTGCAAACTCCACCACTTTCAGGACCAACTGTCCCCATTTCATACCCCTGATCCCCAGCCACTTTATCTCCACCCTCTCTATGTCAAGTCCCAGCTGTAAACCATTGTCCTTCACTGCAGCAGCCTTCCTGGCCCAATGGATGTACGAATGCCCGATCACCCAGCACCTCACTGGACCTGCCAAAACAAAATAGAGCCGTATCAGCTGCCGCCGCCCCGACTTAAACCCTCAGCCCCGGTCTAACGTACCCCCTGAACCTCTCTGATCTCCACCGCCCAATCCTTTTAATCACCCCCACATCCAATCGTAATCCTGCAGCCTCGGTCGCCGCCCCTATTCTGAAAGAATGGGACCCAAACTCCATCCCCCCAATTCCCAGCATCCCCAATGCCTTCCTGAACACTGCAATAAATTGGTACCTGGACAAAGCTGACCCGTCCGCATGTAGGAACAACGGACCATCCCTTCTGGGGCGTAAGCTGAGGTAATCTCTCAATGCGTCCACAGGGCAGCACAACCCCCCTATCTCTCTCAAGCTTATCAAGCAACCTTTTCCCATTTGGTCCGTCTTAGACCTCCTCAGCCACACCTCCACCTTCCTATCCCTCACAATGACCTCCCCCCCTTGGAGGCCCCCCGTATCCCTCCTGTTTCGGCCCACCAACTCAGACACCCTAAAGGCCCCAAAAAATGCTAACACAAAAGCTGCTCTGAACAAACTCTCTTCCCCTCCCGAGAAGCACAATCCCTTCAAACAACTAACCACCCTTTCCAGTATGGCAAACGTCACTGGTCTCCTCCCGTCCTGTCTCTTCCGTCCCCTGCACAAACCCCTCACTGCCATGCGTACCACAAATACCTTCGTCAAGTCCTCCATTCCCACCAACTGAAACCAAAAGGCCAAAGCCGCCAACCTTTTCCGTATTTCTGAAGGCGACAGCCTCTCTTCCCCCCACCTCTTCACCCAGGTCAGCAATACTTGCAGTTGGCTACCCTCTGTTTCCCACAAATGCCGGCCGTCATTCAACCCTCGCCACTGTTTCCATACCCGGGCGTACGCCCTCCACGTGGTCTCTGCTAAAGATCCTCGAACCAAGTCGATCACACCCTGCCCAAATCCCACAGGTCCATCGGGCAGGGCACCCCGTTCTCGTCCGCCTCTGGTGCTGCTGCAAAGAATTGGTCCCACTGGAAACGGGACAAAGCGTCAGCAATAACATTCATCTTGCCCGGAACATGGACAGCTCTGAAAGATACGTTATTTCGCAGACATTCCAGCACAAACGCTCTCAACAACCTTACCACTGGGGGGGAGTTCGCCGTCAATCTGTTAATAGCCACTACCACCCCCATGTTGTCCGAATGGAAAGTAACTCGTTTGTCCCTCAACACGTGTGCCCACACCCACAAAGCTACTACCAACGGGAAGAACTCCAGGAATGTAAGGTTTTTAGTAAGACCCGTTTCTGCCCAACTCTCCGGCCACTTGTCCTCGCACCACCTGCCCTGCAAATAAGCCCCAAACCCTTGAGCCCCTGACGCATCTGTGTATAAACCTAGGGCATCGTCCGACCACCCTGTTTCTTGGATGATCAGGTTTCCATTGAAGTCGTCCAAGAAGGTAAGCCATACCCTCAAGTCCTCCTTCATCTCTCTCGTCATTCTTATGTGATGCCTTGGCTCGGACACACCAGCCGTTGCCAAGGACAAACGCCGGCAGAAAGCCCTGCCGATCGGGATGATCCGGCAGGCGAAGTTCAATTTCCCCAGCAACGACTGCAGCTGCCGTAACGTCACCTTTCGCGCAGACACTGCTTCCATCAATAGGTTCCTCAGGTCTGTCACCTTGTCCTCCGGGAGCCTGCACTCCATGCGGTCCGAGTCTAACTGGATACCCAGGAAACTCAGAGACGTTACCGGACCCTCCGACTTGTCGGCCGCCACCGGTATCCCGAAATCTCGGGCTACCTCCCCGAAAACCTGAACCAAACGCTCACAAGCCCCCGAACCAGCAGCCCCTACAAACAGAAAATCATCCAAATAGTGGACAATTGAAGATATTCCCGCTTTCTGTCTGACCACCCATTCCACAAAAGAACTGAACTTTTCAAAGTATGCACAGGAGATGGAACAGCCCATGGGCAGGCACAGGTCCACGAAAAAGGAACTCTCAAAGTAACACCCCAGAAGGTGGTGACACCTGGGATGCACCGGCAACAGCCTGAAGGCTGATTCCACATCCGCCTTAGCCAACAATGCCCCCTTTCCCGCCTTCCGTACCAGGGCCACCGCCCTGTCAAAGGACGCGTAGTTCACTGACACCAATTCCGGATCAATTCCATCGTTGACTGATAACCCTTTCGGATGAGAAAGGTGATGGATCATCCGGAACTGCCCCACCCCTTTTTTTGGTACCACCCCCAGCGGAGAAATCCGCAATCCCCTCAAAGGTGGGCTCTCAAACGGCCCCGCCATCCTGCCCAGGGCCACCTCCTTGTACAATTTCTCCCTCACCACCTGCGGAAACTCCCTTGCCGACTTTAAGTTACCCCCAAACCTCCCTATCTCCTGTTCTTTGAATGGGATAATAAAGCCTGAACTAAATCCCGTTAATAAAATTTCGGCATCCGCCGAACACCCCCGTCTATTGGCGTACTCCTTTAGCCAAGGGACCATCCTTCCTACCATCACTGGGGTCCGTGCCCGTACTACCCACCTCGCTGGGCTTTCCTCCCTGCCTCGCTTTCTTGAAGCATTTAGCGAAAGAATGGATACCTCCACACCCTGAGCATTCGTGTTTGTATTTGCACGACGCCCCAAAACGGCATTGTCCCTCATTGAACTGGAAGCAGAGGCCCTTCCGGATAACCGATGTGCTACCTGTTCCTCCCCCACTACCACTTCCTTGACCCGCTGACCGAAAAGACTGCCCTCCTCTAAGGGGGGTCATAATCTCCAACCAGATACCCATGTCCCTATCATCCCAACGCATCTCAGGTCTCACCGCCATTTTCTGCCTAAAACGCTCGTCGTACCGCCACCACGCCATCCCACCATACGTCCGATACGCGTTGGAAATCTCGTCGTAGTAGCAGAACAACGATGACCCATGTTCTGGAAATTTCTCCCCCATCACGCTAGCTAGTATACAGAAAGCCCTTGACCAGTTGCCAAACGTCTTGGGTAGTTTCCTCCATCTCTTCTTCCTCTCTTCTTCCTCCTTTTTCCCTTTCTCCTTGTCGTCCTCCTTTACCTCCAGCACCTGGTCCAACGGCAGAAGGGACAGAATCTCCAAGAACTCCCTTTTCCAGATCCTCTCCTTCATCTCACTGGTTAGGTGTAACCCCAACGGCCCCACCGAACACAGGCACGGCCTCCTCAAAGCATCCTCCGGGACCTTCAGGGTTTCACCCCCACTTACCCCTGTAGGCACCGCCGCTGCTGTACTCCCTCCTGCCGGCGTTCCCGTTACCTGACTCTCCCCTCCAGGCTGTACCCACGCCGTCACCGGCGACCCCACCCCTCCTGTTTTTTCCAAGGTTGCGATTAGTCCTTTCAAACCTGCTAGCAACACCTCTCTCTCCCCAGTCACTCCATCAGTCACCCTGTTCGGCTGCACAGCCGACTCACCTGCTGCCCGAGCCGTCTCTGCCGGTACGTCCCTCCTTCCTTCTTCCTTTTCCGCCGCCATAGGCCTGTGGTCCACCTGCTGGCTGGAGGCCCTAGGTCTCCGTATCTCGTCCTCCCTGCCCGTCTCCAGAAGATGCCTTGCCGGACCTCTCCTGGCAGGGGATCTCCCCCTGCCGTATCTGCTCCTCTCTCTGGATCTGTCCACCCTGGCCCAAGTTGGCGAGTCCATCTCCGTCCTTCCAGGTCCCCTGCTCCGTGGTGACCTAGACCTTCTCCTCCCTCTGGGGGACTCCCGTCTCCTCGGGGGGGTGCGAACCCTTCCCGTCCCACGTCCGGATTCTGCTGCCTGTGAGGAAGAGGAACCAATCATTTCACCCCCCCTTTCCATCCTCCCACTCCCTTCCCTGCTGCCCCCCCTTTCACCTCCCCGTAGTGGGGTCAAAATTTGCAAAAGCTGCGCCAGGGCATCCATGCCCCCTACCTGGCCAGCCGATCCTGCTCCTGCTGACGTGCCTTCCAGCGGATCCTCTTCCTCATCGAAGTCGCCACTGGCCTCTAACTCCAGTGGTGGCTCCGTCTACAGCTCCAGCTCCTCCAAACTCTCCGTCTCCCTGCAGGCTTCTTCTGCCTCCTCCACCCTGGCCGTACTGGCCCTGACCCCTGAAAAACAAACAAGCCATCAATAATTATCCCTTTTCCCCTTACCCTGTTTCCAGGCCACCCCCCCCTTTTCCCCACCAGTAATCCCTCTTACCGGTCCACCCCCGTTCCCCCCCCTTCCTTCCCACCCTACCCCCCCTCTCCCTCTGCCAATACCTAACTAACGTCCTTTCCTTACACTTTCCCCCCTTTTTTTTTTTTTTTAACCTATCCCCCCTACCCCTCTACCTCATTCCTAACTCCCTCTCTCCCCCTTTTCACACTTCCGGCTACCCCCCAAGGTTACCTGTCCTGCCCCCCCCCCCCAGCCTGCTGGTGACCCTTTTCCTGCCCCTGCGTCATGTGACCCCCAGAAAAACCACACCAACTGCAACAGCAGGTGCCTGATTCCTCCCATCCAGGGAGCACCCCCCCTATGCCCGACCCTGACCTGCCAAGAATTGCCTGCCTGCTGCCCCCATCTGCCTCTCCTCTGCGTACCGCACGCCAGAGCTGTGCCCCCCCCCCCACTCTCTCTAAAATCTTTCCAATCCCTCTCCAGTGTCGGAAATTACCCCCCCCCACCCGCTCTATTGCCGTGCTGCAAACCCCCCCCAGGCTGGCAGGTTTATCTACACCTGTGCCTCCCAAGCTCCATCCCCCATTGCCGCGTGTACCGCTTCCCTCTTCCACCCTGCCGAAACCTACCCTCCTCCCATGCGCCAGGTCCCTTTCACCTGTCAGCACATTCCACCCTCACATCCTTTGCTGCCTCTGCAGCCATCCTCCCCTGCTGGAGACCGCCCCCCCCGCTGCCCCCACCCCCCGCCTTCCCGGTATGGGCCTCCGCCCCAACCTCCGGTCTCACTGTCCTCAGCCGCCTGTCCCTCAGCCCTGCCCGCCTTACCTGCCGTCTGCTCTACAGTCCTGACGCTCCGCCGCTTGCCTTTTCCCGCTCCAGGGCCCGGTTGCGACCGCCGGGCCGTGACGTCAGCCGGCTCCGTTGTTCCCTGACGCAGGCCCTCCCTGGCCGTTTCACCGGGTCCTGTCTCACGCCGCTCCGCCTCCTGTCCTCCTCCCGCCGATCTTCCTCTCCTCTTCTGCACTTGAGGCCCCGGCTGCGACCGCCGGGCCGTGCTCCTCCTCGTCTCTGCCTCCTGAGGCCTGAAGCCCGGCCCGGGCCTGGCCATGGATACCGCTCCTGCTCCCGGCTGCTTCACACACTGCTCACCAGCCTGGGACCTGCCACACGCCTTCCCCCTCCTGCCGGTGCCCACCGCAGGGCTCAGTCTCTCTGGAGGCCTAGACCTCCTGGTAGGCCGTACACTGCTCCTGGAAGCTGATCCTCTGGAACCAGGATTCACCACTTCTCCATTGCCTACTTCGCCTGCTGCTGCTGCCAGCCTCTCTCTTATCCACTCCGCACCCTTCTCCTTGGCTACAGCCATCAGAGCCTCCATACTGGTAAGCAAAGCCAAATACAGTTTAAATTCAGCTTCCACCGTTTAGCTCCTGTTATCAAATGTGCCTGTCACTTCCTGTGTTGTGCCTATATTCCTCTTCCAGCCCAGCTCCCTCCCCTGTCCTCACATTCATCCCATGTCTTCTTCCTGTTGGGGTCATACAACCCTTCCTTCAATTTCCTCATCCAGGGTTCTGCTTTATCCTTCACAGTGGAGTTTCTTCTATGCGCTAAAAGGTGAAGATATGAAATATATGCAGCTCCATTGGTTATAATAAATATCTCTTTAAACTGTGCAATTTTTGAGATGTGGTGTTTTAAGGTTTTCTTCAAGATATTAGTTTCAAATTTATTTTTTTTGTCTAGGCCATTGTATGCAGTGATTTTTTTTTTCTTCACTTTGTAAGCATTTTCAATCCATCCTAATAACGCCATTTCAATTTGTACATTGTTGTACATTGTGAAAACTGCTTCCATCTAGTGCTTAAAAGCATTCTTGCAAAACTGATGCCATATAGTTCTTCAGACATGTGAATGCTACCTAGGTATTCTCTTTAACAAAAATACTATAAGAATAATGTTTAAATTTGGTAATAAAAGTAAAAAGTAAATTGTCTTACAATTGTATTCCCATCTTAAAAATAAGGGTAACTACTTGTTATAGTAAACACATCTGCCAATCCCATAAATTCAGCCTGTGTTGGTAATATAGTAACCAACTCATTATTGGTGTGTGAGTAAATGCACTATGTATTGTTGGGGTTAGTTCCTGTTATATTAAACTCACAAATGGACTCCTGTAGGTGGAGTAGTTATTTTAAAATGGATAACTACCTTCAGTTTAACTCAGTTTAGGTTATTATCAGTGATTCTTATTATAAGTTATCCAAGGTGTACTGTGTATAGTACCCCTAGTGTGTAATATACAAATGTCAGGGATTGAAAATAATCCTGGGAGGAATCTGGTGATACTCACATATGTATTGCGTTATTTTTATACCCCCAGTTATTACTATTATAAGAACGAAATTCACTAGTATAAATTGCTTAAATAATAAATCTTTCTAGTAAGCTGACGTTTAAATAGTAAGTTTACTTGTGTAGTGACATCACCCTTATTGAAGGAACCAGAAGGGGCTCAAAGTGAGTGCATATAGCGAGGGTGTGCCCCTTTAAGATCGTTGCTATGTATTCCTTCAAATTACCGCATTGGCAGAATGGTATGTATGGTATACAAGTATATTATTGCTTGAGTAAACCTGCTTTGCATAGATATCTATGGATCTACAGTAACTAAACTCCAATAGGAATTTTGGATATAGTGGGTTGGGTACAGTCTGGGCAATATGCTGTATACATCAGTATGTAACGTAGAAATTAACCATGTCTGTCAATGTTAATAAAAGGATTATCAGGCGTGGGGCACTTGTGTAATAGCCTAGGCTGATACTTAAGACCCCTGGAGTCTAAGTTGAGTGTTCCAAGCATTTTATATGTAACATTTGCTGGGATAGTTTCTGATATGTCTGATATAATTTTTATGGCTGTAGGTTAAGCTGCTTATTCAAACTGAAGAAATATAACGGAGGTATAGTATTGAACATAACAATGTTATAACGAATAAGCTGCCGCTTAATTAACAGACAAACTTCAGACTAGTATACATATATGCAGGTCCTCGGTATGTACCCAATATTAGACTTAACCTTCGTATACATAAATGGCTTGTAGTTTCGGTGTATTGGTTCGTTCATACTCTAAGGGTACTCTGATACACCTTGGAATTTATTAAAGCACTTAAAGTTATTTGTAAACCATACACACACACACACTTAGTTTAAATTTCTATTTTTTCTATGTTTCAGTCATTCTCCTATTCACACAGCTGCTGTAAGTTTAAAAAAACGAGACACGGAGTCTCAGTAAGCCCTGACATGTTTCGCCTTTCGGCTTTGTCAAAGGTGGGGCGCCCGCCATTCTGCTGACTACTACTGGGCTTGTCTGAATCCAATCAGTTGATTGGTTCCCACATTCCGGCATTGGATTGGTTTAAGAGGAGGTGTGTGGATACATAGATTGTGGAACAACTGCAAACAGATATGATTCAAGACCGGTTTGGTCATACACATAAAATGAAGAATTATATCAGCTGCACAACGGAAATAATATGTGCATTAAATTGCAGTTGTTCCAAAATCTATGTGGGCATGACCAGTAGAAAACTCCGTGTTAGACTACAGGAGCATGTTAGAAACATCAAAAATGCCACCAAAGATTTGTAGGATGGAAAAATTATCTCCTCAGTAGCATTCCATTTTCTGGCACACCAACGTTCCAATCCCAGAGATCTTAAATGTCAGGGAATTGAAAAAATATCCCTAGGCATTAGGGGAGGCAAACTTGAACAAGCACTCTTAAGAGCGGATTGTAGGTGGATATATCTATTAGATAGTGTACAGCCGAAAGGATTAAACGAACAGAACAACTATTATTGTTTCTTATGAATTTTTGATGAGGTTTTAGTACCGCATATAATACTCTTTATATGAGATAAATACTACCACATCGATTTTCAATCTAAATGTTCTACATATCACTCACACAAGTGTATGTGTCACTAGTTTTTTACACTTATATTTCAGATTTTATTTTTAGCACTGGCACTATGTTCATTGTCCCCACATTGGTGTTATCAAGATTTTACTCTAACCCCTTTCTATGTATCTCCCAGTATGGGAGATTATTAATTCGATTTTTTGTTTTTTTATTCTATTCATTTTATTTATTTTTTGGCCAGTTAGAATGAATGGAAGCACAATGCTTATCACTTTTAGCATAATAATAATATTCAGTATTCTTTCATTTAAATTAGGTTAAGACCAGCACATTTTTCTTCCATCACTATGCATCATATTTTGGGTCTTTGTACCCCTTCCAATATATTCACTTCTCACTTATTTCAATTTTATTTTTTGCTCTCTAGTGACAATAATATTATCCTATTTAGTTAGGTTCATTCATTTATTTTTTATTAAATCTAGCTTTTATTACTTTATTTTTCTATATGCTTGATCAGCACAGCACTTGAGAGAAACCTTTAATTATAATTTTTTAAAGGTAGTGATATTCAGTTTTCATATTAGCGGTTTTCCGTTAGTAATGCGGATAGCTTTCCCTCAGAACAATATTACAATGAGGCAATTTTTATGTGTCAACTCTAAATAGGCTGTAACCTATAAATACATTTTGCTCCATAGAAATAGATAACGCTGTGTGATGTATCCACACACCTCCTCTTAAACTAATCCAATGCCGAAATGTGGGAACCAATCAACAGATTGGATTCAGACGAGCCCAGTAGTAGTCAGCCAATAAACGGTCAGCAGAATGGCGGGCCCCCCACCTTTGACAAAGCTGAAAGGTGAAACATGTCAGGGCTTACTGAGACTATGTGTCTCGTTTTTTAAACTTACAGCAGCTGTGTGAATAGGAGAATGACTGAAACATAGAAAAATAGAAATTTAAACTAAGTGTGTGTGTATGTATGGTTTACAAATAACTTTAAGTGCTTTAATAAATTCCAAGGTGTATCAGAGTACCCTTAGAGTATGAACAAACCAATAAGTGGCACCAAAACTACAAGCCATTTATGTATACGAGGGTTAAGTCTAATATTGGGTACATACCGAGGACCTGCATATATGTATACTAGTCTGAAGTTTGTCTGTTAATTAAGCGGCAGCTTATTCGTTATAACATCGTTACGTTCAATACTATACCTCCGTTATATTTCTTCAGTTTGAATAAGCAGCTTAACCTACAGCCGTAAAAATTATATCAGACATATCAGAAACTATCCCAGCAAATGTTACATATTCAATGCTTGGAACACTCAACTGAGACTCCGGGGGTCCTAAGTATCAGTCTAGGCTATTACACAAGTGCCCCATGCCTGATAATCCTTTTATAAACATTGACAGACATGGTTAATTTCTACGTTACATACTGATGTATACAGCATATTGCCCAGACTGTACCCAACCCACTATATCCAAAATTCCTATTGGAGTTTAGTTACTGTAGATCCATAGATATCTATGCAAAGCGGGTTTACTCAAGCAATAATATACTTGTATACCATACATACCATTCTGCCAATGCGGTAATTTGAAGGAATACATAGCAACGATCTTAAAGGGGCACACCCTCGCTATATGCACTCACTTTGAGCCCCTTCTGGTTCCTTCAATAAGGGTGATGTCACTACACAAGTAAACTTACTATTTAAACGTCAGCTTACTAGAAAGATTTATTATTTAAGCAATTTATACTAGTGAATTTCGTTCTTATAATAGTAATAACTGGGGGTATAAAAATAACGCAATACATATGTGAGTATCACCAGATTCCTCCCGGGATTATTTTCAATCCCTGAAATTTGTATATTACACACTAGGGGTATTATACACAGTACACCTTGGATAACTTATAATAAGAAGCAGTGATAATAACCTAAACTGAGTTAAATTGAAGGTAGTTATCCATTTTAAAATAACTACTCCACCTAGAGGAGTCCATTTGTGAGTTTAATATAACAGGAATTAACCCCAACAATACATAGTGCATTTACTCACACACCAATAACGAGTTGGTTACTATATTACCAACACAAGCTGAATTTATGGGATTGGCAGATGTGTTTACTATAACAAGTAGTTACCCTTATTTTTGCCTTTACCTGATATCTAGTCATTTATTCACTCCTCTTGAGCACACACCTTAGTTCTATTCTCCCATTTGGGGTACCTATTTTTGTCCCAGCGGTAATCCTTGCTGTGGGACTACAGTCATTCATACTATCACCAACTGTGATTTTTAATTTTCAATTCTTTTTTCTGTATATATTAATAAATGTTAAGTTTTAATTCCCCATTTGTTTGGGCCTTTTTTCCTATGGCAGAAGTATGTGGCTCCTTTATAAAGTGTTGTTGAGTGCTAATAAAGTACATTCTTTCAATTGCATCTGCAATTGGTGTTTTCTAGTTCATTTCCTGTAAATGTACAGCACCTCAGTCCCAATGTATATTACAAATTTATCTCCTCCCTCATAATTTCAAAAGGGAAAAGGAATAGTGAATAAGGGACACAGCACCAGTAGTGCCATTGTTTTTTCTTTTTCTCTTCCTCTCAAGTGGACCTTATTGTGCACTGAGGTCAGTGCTGGACCTGGAGTATCTGTCAGATATAGCAATGGGTACAGTGTAGTCCTGGATTCAGAGACCTGTATGGAAGATATCATTGTTAGTGACAATAATTTTGTAGGTGATAATCCTGATGTTATTGTTCCTGACCTCCCTATCTTGTTACGAACCTGGCTTGTTTCCTGCACTCTGCCTTTTGCTTGTCCCCTTTGTGAGATTGAACTGGGGTATTTCTCTGGATTTATCATAACCCACCTACAGACGGACTTCCTGACCATGGCCTTAAATTGAATTATTCTTTTGTATGCTCCTCTGGTATCGATGCCTGGTACCTGACTGCTTATACATCTACAGACCTTGACTTGTTCCTGACTTCAGCTTCCAGAACATTTCCTGAGCTTGTCAATCCAACTAACAATCAATATAAATCCCAAATATCTTTAGACATACATGCAGTCTGGTAGCAATGAGAAGCATAGCTTATCTATTCCAAGTATATAATGCAAACATTCATCATCACTTCCTCATGCAGGCCAATCAGTGAAAGTAGATCATGCCTCAATGTCATCCAGAGGCATAGAATATCTTGCCTATCTTAAAAAATACATAAAAAGAGAGAAGCGCTCAACCTGGGAACGAACAATAGCATAGTAGCTTGTTCTATGGCTAGTTACCACTCAAGAAGCAGCCTCTTTTTGCTCAACATGTGCCTTTCATAGAGAAGAACTTTCCTGAAGCATATCAGTCTGATCCTGACTTCACAGTACAGTCCAGCCCCGAAATACCAGGCAATCCCTCTCTAAATAAGAGAAACAGCAAAACCCCAGACGTACATTTTGGCCTATTGTAGGCCTCGTCAGTGAGGTACAGCCATATCCCTTTAGGCACACTGAGCAACGGGTCCACGTCTGGATTCCCGCATCACACGTAGGGAGACTTCCCTAAGTGTCATAATTTGCATACATAAAAAGAGAGAGGCGCTCAACCTGGGAACGAACAATAGCTTAATAGCTTGTTCTATAGCTAATTTCCATCCAAGAAGCAGTTTCTTTTTGCTCAACATGTGCCTTTCACAAAGAAAAACTTTCCCCAAGCATATCAGTCTGATCCTGACTTCACAGTACAGTCCAGCCCCAAAATACCAGGCAATCCCTTTCTAAACAAGAGAAACAGCAAAACTCCAGATGTACATTTTGGCCTATTGTTGGCCTCCTCAGTGAGGTGCAGCCATATCCCTCTAGGCATACTGAGCAATGGGTCCATGTCTGGATTCCCGCATCACACTTAGGGAGACTTCCCTAAGTGTCATAATTTGCATACATAAAAAGAGAGAAGCGCTCAACCTGGGAACGAACAATAGCATAATAGCCTGTTCTATGGCTAGTTACCACCCTAGAAGCAGCCTCTTTTTGCTCAACATGTGCCTTTCACAGAGAAGAACTTTCCTGAAGCATATCAGTCTGATCCTGACTTCACAGTACAGTCCAGCCCTGAAATACCAGGCAATCCCTCTCTGAACAAGAGAAACAGCAAAACCCTAGACGTATGTTTTGGCCTATCGTGGGCCTTGTCAGTAAGGTGCAGCCATATCCCTCTAGGCATACTGAGCAACGGGTCCACATCTGGATTCCCGCATAACAGTTTGGGAGACTTCCCTAAGTGTCATAATTTGCATACATAAAAAGAGAGAATTGCTCACCCTGGGTACTAACAATAGCATAATAGCTTGTTCTATGGCTAGTTACCACCAAAGAAGCAGCCTCTTTTTGCTCAACATGTGCCTTTCACAGAGAAGAACTTTCCTGAAGCATATCAGTCTGATCCTGACTTCACAGTACAGTCCAGCCCCGAAATACCAGGCAATCCCTCTCTGAACAAGAGAAATAACAAAACCCCAGATGTACATTTCGGCCTATTGTGGGCCTCGTCAGTGAGGTGCAGCCATGTCCCTCTAGGCACACTGAGCAACGGGTCCATGTCTGGATTCTAGCATCACACTTAGGGAGACTTCCCTAAGTGTCATAATTTGCATACATAAAAAGAGAGAAGCGCTCAACCTGGGAACGAACAATAGCATGATAGCTTGCTCTATGGCTATTTACCACCAAGAAGCATTCTCTTTTTGCTCAACCTCAAGCATATCAGTCTGATCCTGACTTCACAGTACAGTCCAGCCCCGAAATACCAGGCAATCCCTCTCTGAACAAGAGAAACAGCAAAATCCCAGATGTACGTTTCGGCCTATTATGGGCCTTGTCAGTGAGGTGCAGCCATATCCCTCTAGGCACACTGAGCAACGGGTCCACGTGTAGATTCCCGCATCACACTTAGGGAGACTTCCCTAAGTGTCATAATTTACATACATAAAAAGAGAGAAGCGCTCAACCTGGGAACGAACAATAGCATAATAGCCTGTTCTATGGCTAGTTACCACCCAAGAAGCAGCCTCTTTTTGCTCAACATGTGCCTTTCCCAGAGAAGAACTTTCCTGAAGCATATGAGTCTGATCCTGACTTCATAGCACAGTCCAGCCCCGAAATACCAGGCAATCCCTCTCTGAACAAGAGAAACAGCAAAACCCTAGATGTACGTTTCGGCCTATTGTGGGCCTTGTCAGTGAGGTGCAGCCATATCCCTTTAGGCACACTAAGCAACGGGTCCACGTCTGGATTCCCACATCACACTTTGGGAGACTTCCCTAAGTGTCATAATTTGCATACATAAAAAGAGAGAAGCGCTCAACCTGGAAATGAACAATAGCATAATAGCTTTTTCTATGGCTAGTTACAACCCAAGAAGCAGTCTCTTTTTGCTCAACATGTGCCTTTCACAGAGAAGAAGTTTCCAGAAGCATATCATTCTGATCCTGACTTCAAAGTACAGTCCAGCCCCGAAATACCAGGCAATCCCTCTCTGAACAAGAGAAACAGCAAAACCCCAGATGTATCATTAGGACTTTACTGCCTCTTTTATCAGTTTCTCACTCAGTCTTACATATACGTAGATGAGAGTATTGTAATATCTTCATTATTATTGCAATTTCAATATACACATAAAATATTGAAATCTTGCCAATAATGCATATATGTCAGCCGTTACTTTATCGTTTTGGAACAATGTGGCAGCAATGTTGCTCAATCCGATTCTATGCCATGTCTATACACACATTATAGACAAGTATGCACTTTGAATCATGTTAGCGTGGACTTGTGTTTTTTAATATAACATTGCGTTTAAGTATTTTTTACGCATATGAACAAACATTAGGAATATACACTGTATATGTTATATTTTATACTTTAACACTTTCACATTACGATTTATTGGGAAAAACAATATTTCAACAAGCAGACCAAAAAAAATGCCCTCTTTGAAAGCATTTGTGCCACTCAGATACAATCAAGTATATACAATCAGCAATCATTATGAACACGCTACAATTGGACATTTTGCACTATAAATCACCCAAACACCATGGCCAGTATGTCCCTTATGACTGACATTGTATCAGATCACTTTTGTGTGTTTGAATACCTTGTTACTCATTGCATGTTTGCTCTGCTATTTGGCTTGTGTTGCTTGGCTCTGCAAATATGGACAACCCCCAGTTAGATTGTGTTGGTGCTGTTGGACAAGTTATGTACAACAGTCTCAGGCATGCCCAGCATCTCGAAGAGGAGCATGTGGAACACCTAAGAATTAGAGCTCCTCCTGTTCACAAGGTGAGGCTCACCTTGGATAACATGAGCGATGCTGAGGTTTTTGACAAGTATCGGCTCAATAGACAGCAGCTATTGAGCCTTTATGATGTACTAAAGCCTTATCTGTAGCCATGTAGGCGTATGCACACTGCAATCCCTGGCATGTCCAAGATGCTTTGCTGCATACATGTTCTGTCCTCCAGAGACTTTCAATCTACAGAGGGTTACTTATTCGGTATGTCTCAAGGCACCTTCTCTTTGGTTTTTGAAAGGTTTCTGAACACCATGAAAATAATTTGTAGGCTTTTCGTAGGATTCCATTGGAGACACCTCAAGAGGAAAATCTATCAAATAGCTGAAATGCTGAATGTTTTGGGAGCAATAGATTGCACCCATGTTGCTCTGCAGGTTCCAGCAAAAGAGGATCCTTTCCAAAATCGCAAACACTTTCATAGTTTAAATGTGCAGTTCATTTGCAACGCACGGATGCAAATTATGAATGTGTTTGTGAATTTCGGGGATACCAGTCACAAACCCCCAATCCTCAGGCAGTCCTCACTCTGGCAACAGTTTTAGGACAGACTGTTTCCCCAAGGGTGGCTCGTTGGTAACTACTTCTGAACAGCATGGTTAAGAAGTTAGACAATTGCCACTGTAATGTTCTCAAACAGTTGTGTTTGTGTAATGTGCAAAATGGGCAGATATAGAATGTTGTTTAACCATTTCAATGTCTTTCAGCAAATGTCTAGGTTTAGCTCGAAACAGATATGTAGCAGGTCATAGCTAAAATGTGCAGATATACAGGTGAAACTCGAAAAAATTGAATATTGAGCAAAAGTTCATTTATTTCACTAATGCAACTTAAAAGGTGAAACTAATATATGAGATAGACTCATTACATGCAAAGCAAGATAGTTCAAGCCGTGATTTGTCATAATTGTGATGATTATGGCTTACAGCTCATGAAAACCCCAAATCCACAATCTCAGAAAATTAGAATATTACATGCAATCAATAAAACAAGGATTGTACATACCTGTAGAACAATATCTGACCTCTGAAAAGTATAAGCATGCATACTGTATATACTCAGTACTTGGTTTGGGTCCCTTTTGCAGCAATTACTGCCTCAATGCAGCGTGGCATGGAAGCTATCAGCCTGTGGCACTGCTGAGGTGTTATGGAAGACCAGGATGCTTCAATAGCGGCCTTCAGCTCTAGGTTTAGCTCAAAACAGATATGTAGCAGGTCATAGCTATAATGTTCAGCTATAGAATGATGTTTAACCATTTACTTGTCTCTTTCAGCAAATGTCTAGGTTTAGCTCAAAGAAGATATGTAACAGGTCATAGCTAAAATGTGCAGTTATAGAATGTTTTTTAACCATTTACTTGTCTTTCAGCAAATGTCTGGTTTATATAAACAGATATTTAGCAGGTCATAGCTAAAATGTGCAGGTATAGGGGTCTATTTATTAAGCTCCAAATGGAGCTTGATGCCCCGTGTTTCGTCAGAAACACAAGTTATGAAGCAGCGGTCTAAAGACCACTGCTCCATAACCTGTCCGCCTGCTCTGAGGTGGCAGACAGAAATCAACCCGATCAAATACGATTGGGTTGATTGACACCCCCTGCTAGAGGTCAATTGGCCGCAAATCTGCAGGAGGCGGAATTGCACCAGCAGTCCTCAAGAACTGCTGGTGCAATGATAAATGCAGACAGCGTATGCTGTCGGCATTTATCGATGTGTGGAGGACATGGTTTGCTATAGCGGATCATGTCCATCCGCACAATGATAAATGGACCCCATAGAATGTTGTTTAACCATTTACTTGTTTCTTTCAGAAAATGTCTAGGTTTATTTAAACAGATATGTAGCAGGTTATAGCCTTGACAATACTTTTAAAGGGACAGTGTAGCTCTTTAAACATAACTGACGTAGACGACAGTTTAATAGTTTGAAAGAATCTGTAAAATTAGCAAAGTCACTAGCAGACCAATTAACGTTTATTAAACATAGACATTTTAGCTATATTATGTAAGAGTTTAACCTTAATTTTAATTTAATGTCTTTTATGTGATTTTCGTATACACAAATGCATTGTAATCAAGCGCACAGGCGAACTAGGGCTGTAGTTGAACAGATGTTTAGGCTCCTCAAAATGTGCTTTCGATGCCTGTATAGGTCTGGAGGAGCCCTCTAATACAGCCCTAGGAAGGTGGTGAAGATCATTATAGCCTGCAGCGTCCTTCATAACATAGCTCAATAGGCAGGTATGTTGCAGGACATCCAAGTGCCCCTAGCCCTCCAAATAGATGAGGAGGACGACAAAGTCATAGAGGGGCCATTCCGGGACAAGGGGTCAATGTCAGAGACAACATCATTAACAACCACTTCAGAAGGTAAATAATATAAGTTATATAGGAGCATTGGGAAACTTTGACACTTTTAGTAAAATTAAAGTAGAATCGTGCGGACATTTTAGGATTTTTCAAGAAATTACTATATCAAATTCTAAAATATATTTTATAATCATAGGTAAATTATAAATCATATGTTTCTGGCATTGGCTTCTGTGACTTTGCCACCTGATTTTTAAAGACAACATAAGATTGCAAGTATACACAATGTATGGACCAAGACCGGGGGGGGGATATTTGGGCCATTGATCCATCATGTATTATTCATTGTAGACATTATTAGATTTTAGATAGTCTGAAAGGGGTGAATGTGACAGGTAGCAGATACAAGGATAATTTGAAGCACATTGAATTGTCAAAGTCATACATCAGAGGTTGAGTATGCACAATGTATTTGACTCAGCTTCACACTTGATTGTTATAATACAATATCACAAAAGAGGCTACATATGCTTATTAAGCTATTGCTAAGAAACATTTAGGAAATAGTGTTAGGGGGAGGGATGCAGAACTATGTACCACTTTTAGATATTTGATTTACACTTTATTTTCTATTAGGAAGATTTACTTAAGCTACAGACTGAAAGTGAAGAATACCAATGTCATGTATGTAGCATTGTTTTTCAACTGTGCTGACTTCTACAACATCTAAAGACACCTTCACATTGTAAGTATATACTGTACAATGTATGGACCAAGACTGGGGGGTGGGGGGATTTTGGCCACTGATCCGTCATATGGCACACAATTAGTTTACATATATTCATTTTAGACATCATAAGATTTTAGATAGTCTGAAAGGGATGAATGTGACAGATAGCAGATAAAGGGATACTCTGAAGCACACCGAATTGACAAAGTCATAAATCAGAGGTTAAGTATGCACAATGTATGTGACTCATCTTCACACTTGATTGTTATAACATAACACAAAAGAGGCTGCATACGCTTATTAAGCTATTGCTAAGAAACATTTAGGAAATAGTTAGTGTTAGGGGGAGGGATGCAGAATTATGTACCACTTTTTTGATATGTGATTTATGCTTTATTTTCTATTAGGGAAATTTACTTTATCTACAGACTGAAAGTGAAGAATACCAATGTGATCATGTCTGTGGCATTGTCTTTCAACTGTGCTGACTACTACAACATCTAAAGGCACCTTCACATGGTAAGTGTACACAATGTCTGAAACAAGACTGGGGGAAGCAGGACACATCCTATGGGAAACACTTATATTTCCTCTCATTTATTTTAGATGGTATTTCAGACACAATCCTCTATTTGGAAAGTGATGAATGTGAGACATAATGCAGTTAAAATTATATTTGGACTAGAATCGACTTTTAAAGATCATGCATGAGGTCAGTTTGCACAATGTATGCTATTGAGTAGAATCATAGGAGGAATAATGGTGGAATTATTGATTAATACACTGAATGTGTCTTACAATTTGTTTTCACAATGTCCTATTTTATTAATATTTTTTTATATACATTCCCCCTACTTTATGCTAGAGGACTCAGATTGTGACAGATCATACATATAAAGGAATACATTTAATCTGAAATAATTTCATAGGTGACATTTAGGCATTTTAGTTTTGGAAGGGACATGAAATATTACATTAAATTTTGTCCCTCATACAATTGAATAATTAATGAATATTTGCACAAAATAGTATATTAGACATTCATTTGTCTAATTTGTCTCAAGCTGGAGGGTAGTGGATTTAGGAGTAATTTGAGGAAGCACTCTTTACAGAAAGAGTGATTGATTTATGGAATAAACTTCCTCAAGAGGTAGTAATGACAAACACTGTGGGGGACTTTAAAAATGCCTGGGACAAGCATAAGGCTATCCTATGCACTAGATAAGTTACATACTGTTAGGTAATATTGGGCAGACTTGCTGGGCCTATGGCTCTTATCTGCCGCCAATATCTATGTTTCTATGTAACTCTTTATTAGCCAGTGAAGAAAAGTATTTAGGGGTGCCCTTGGTCAAAACTGATAAATAAAGCCTAAAATTAGACTATATAAAAATAGACAATAATAATACAACAGTCAGACTGTATATAAAGATACAATAGTAATACAATGATAATACAACAGTCATAGGAACAGAAAATAAAATATAACCAAAGTTGTGAAAAGCAATAAATGATCAATACAAACTGCAACAAATAAAAAGTCCCATATATCAATATTGTGAAAAGCAATAAATGAATCAATACAAACTGCAACAAATAAATAAAAAGTCCCATATATCAATAAGTGGAATTGTGGAAATGGAACCCAAGGTGATGGAGCACATCCAGGTCTAAGCAGCTGTCTGTGTGAGGATCAAGATCAAGATCTAAAATCAGCAATCTGTGAAGAATATAGACAAACAGAAGAGCCACATGGCCTAGAACTGTGTGGATTTGTGAAAGATGGCGTATAAGATGTTTGTACTCACATTTAGTAGAGCACCCCTATTGGTGCAAATAAAGCAGGCTGGGATCAAACAGTCACCCAGCAGACTAATCTCTAGTGTAGCTCGAACCCCAATAGGTCAGGAAGCAATGTGGTAAGTGTAAAACTTACTTTAGTAAAACAATAAAATCAAGCAACGCATTGCTCAGTCAACCGGTGCCTGTTTCTTCAGGCTTAATACAAACAGTATAAAACACTTGCCATATATACCAAACAAATCATGTATAATTGGTAACAGTTGTAAGGGGTGTGTTAAACCAAATAAAATTTATCATAACAACCAACAACTCTCTCTCCCCCCTCTCTTTTAAACTCTCTCTCCCCCCCCTCTCTTTTGAGCTCTCTCTCCCCCCTCTCTTTTGAGCTCTCTCTCCCCCCCTCTCTTTTGAGCTCTCTCTCTCCCCCCACTCTTTTGCGCTCTCCCCCCTCTTTTTTGCGCTCTCTCCCCCTCTCTTTTGTGCTTTCTCCCCCTTGCGCTCTCTCCCCCTCTTTTTTGCGCTCTCTCCCCCTCTTTTTTGCTCTCTCCCCCTCTCTTTTGCGCTCTCTCTCCCTCTTTTTTTCTCTCTCTCTCCCTCTTTTGCACTCTGTCTCCCCCTTCTCTTTTGCGCTCTCCCCCCTCTTTTGTGCTCTCTTTTAAACTCTCCCCCCTCTCTTTTGCGCTCTCTCTCCCCCCTCTCTTTTGCGCTCTCTCTCCCCCCTCTCTTTTGAGCTCTCTCTCTCCCCCTCTTTTGTGCGCTCTCTCTCCCCCTCTCTTGTGCTCTCTCCCCCTCTCTTGTGCTCTCTCCCCCTCTCTTTTGCGCTCTCTCTCTCCCTCTTTTGCGCTCTCTCCCACCTCTCTTTTAAGCTCTCTCTTTTGAGCTCTCTCTCTCCCCTCTCTCTTTTGAGCTCTCTCTCCCCCTCTTTCTCTCCCACTCTATTGCGCTCTCTCTCCCTCTTTTGCTCTTCCCCCTCTCTCTGCTCGCTTTCTTTCTTTCCTTCCTTCCTCTGTTTTGTTCTTTCCCGCCGACCACGCCCCTCCCGCATGCTCCCTCGAGGCCACGCCCCTCACCACACCTGCAGACCACGCCCCCTCATCACGCCCATCACGCCCACCGACCACGCCCCCATCATGGCACGCCCAACGCCGGTCATGCCCCCACCAGGCAGCTTCCGTGCACACTACTCTGCAGCTGAAGGCCAGGTGTGTTTGTCCGCACGCAGTCTCTACTGCGCATGACGGCTTCAGACAAACACACTTGGCCTTTTATAATATAGGATAATGATATATACATTATCTCCTAATTGTTTGACACATTTTGAATATAAAAACCTCATTTGGTAATTTTAGACATTACATACAGATAATAATACATGACATAATATAGTATAATACCCTAGAGGCTTTTGATATTAGAAAACGCTATAGATGACTCACCATATGTTCACAGATAGAGGCTCTCCAATGTGTCAGTAATAAAGATCCAAATCGCAGTATAAATATTGAGGCAATAAAGATCCAAATCACAGTGTAAATATTTAAAGTTTTCCGGTTAGCTTTATATGACTTTTATGTCGTGTGTGTAACCTATCCAAAGGAACAAAGCCAAAACAAAACCAAATAACCCATTCCAGACTAAAGCATATCAGAATGTTTCATAGGGAAATTCATAAGATTAATACTTATATGCAATTCAAAAATTGCTATCAGCTCCTTACTAATCCTGCAAAAGAAGATGTATATCGATACAAAAGTACAATGAATCTTATATGCAGCATTATACTGTGCACACTAAAATGTGAGCATTGGGAAGTTAGTTGTATTTCTTGTGTGGCAAGGAAGTGCTGAGTCTATGTGACGTGTCATATGTTGATAGGTTAAAGGGTAACGTCACTAGATGACGATCCACCCCTAAGTAGTGTGATACTAGCGCTATAAGGTGATCCTAGGTAGTATTGGATTGGAATAACCCTTACGGAAAAATATATATATATAGTAATTTATCTCAGGAGGGAGTCAAAACTTAAAATATAAATAAAAAAATAAAAAAAAAAATAATTGTATTGACATCGCCATAAAGTGTATGTATTCGCTCTTAATATTAGGTGGCCTCATATAGCTTCCCATTAGCTTCAACCAATAAATATGATCCATAACAGATACCTATAAACAATTAATATAAGGGATGTGGGAAGTGATGTTATACATACACGTTACATTATAATGCACTCCTCTAATAATAAATATTTATTTTAGTATTTTAATTGTAAAATCTCAAAGCTTCTTATTCTAGACTTTAGTGCTTCAGAACATGGATAGCACATGGTGATTTTTGTATACATTTAGACAATAATCATCGAGCAATACACACATATTAAGCATTAAATGTTCTGTGTACTATGCTTTTGTTCCTGATATCAAAAATAATAAGTACATTTAAAAATTATTACTAGAAAATTATATATTTACTTAAAATTGCATGCTCCATCTGAATAATGAAATTCAATAATTTGGCTCAGTATCTCTTTAATACAACATTGTTGTGTGTAAATGAGCATCAGTAACACGTTTGAAATATTAGATTTTAACGTGTACACAACATATTATGTTTTACAAATCTGGATGTTATATGTGTGACAGAGAAGAATGTGGTTCCCTTGGGGTCTTATGGTACGTCAAAAATGTATATTCCAACATGTATATCACATGTATTTTAGTGAAAATAATTATTTTATACAAATACAGTCTACACCTTGCTCCTGTTAAAAATATTATCACATTTTTTATAAAATACACTACTGACCCCCTTTCTATATCATGCAGCAGGAACATCGAAATTTAATATTTTAATTTCTTAGGTATAAACTGACATGGGTGACATCATGATGCCACATGCATATGACATCCAATCCCACAATAATCATATTATTATTGTACAATATGTCATTGCTATTCATCTGCCTAGATGCAGACCATCTTGTGATGTTGTCAGTGTTCTGAGATTTTGAGCCATTTCTAAGTATACATAAAACATAATCATGTTTAAATTCCTTGCTTTAATTTCATGATGCATGATCTGTAAAGTATGCACTAGTAAATTTGTATATTCCTGATCTGTAAAGTATGCACTAGTATTTTTGTATATTCCATTTCACTAAGACAAACATTAATATTTATATTAAATAAAGTTTTCAAGTCTGAATGTGTCTATTAATATTAGGTTGACATACATTTAATCCTAATGTAAAAGATATATTCAAAGAACAGACTATGAAAATGTAATGTCAGATAGCATTCTATTCTTAATAGTTAATAGGAAAGGTACTGTCTACTGTGTAAATGTTTTGAATAGTAAATGATTGATCCATCAATGTTTAAATAAATTATATTTAACATTACCAAGCCAATCATCTTAATATATTTTGTTATCAGTGATTACCTTGTTTCAAAGCCTATGTAGAGTGCACATTTATATTTGTTCATATGACACACTTCCCTATTATCCAAATAGTGGACTCTCATAAATCAATCCATGGGCATGTGTCTAAAAGTACTCTATGTTGTGCACATTAAATAATGCACTCTAGATGTGATCCAATGACAAGTACATCACATAAGATATGGACCTCTATGGCTTTTTAATATCAAATGCATCCATGTTTACTGATATATATAACCAAAAAGAGAAATATAATATTGTAAATTCATAAAGATGAACACATAATGTGGACTTTGCAACATATGCTAATTAATGTATGGATTAAACGTTCAAGAAAAAGTACCAGTAAGCAAACATTAGAGATGCAAGGATAACTGTAAACAGATTTTAATTATACTTTCTTCAAATCAATTAAGACATTTAAACATAGTCATTATTGTTACCTTCTCAAATTTTGGAGAATATAAAAAATAATTACATATTTCAAATGATGAAGATTATTAATTTGAAATGTAAATAATATATTTTTATATAATATATATATATATATATATTTAAATAGTTTGATTATATATTTCAGATAGACAATCCACTTCTGGGCATCACCCTGGCACACCTTCCCCTCCTCCCCCTTCTGCCCCCCCTCGCCGCTCTTCCTGTCTTTCCCATCCTGCCCCTTACAAAGCTGTCCCACTTGTTGTTCGCTGCTCTCCCCGTCATACCCTTCATGCTCCTACCCTACCTCAGCCACCTGCTCATGTCCATCCTTCCTCTCATGTCCCTGCCCCACATGTTCCTGCCCCACCGGTCCAGGCCCCACCTTCCTCAGCTGACCCTGCCGCACCATGCCCTATCCATCCTCCCTGCCAACCCCTTTTCCATGCTCCTCCCCTTTCTCGGCCTGTGTATACTGTTCTCCTTCCCAGCCACAGATGTAAGTATCATTCCAAATAAATATTAGACCATGCATTCTTAAAGGGACATTATACTGATCTAATTATACCGAAATGTAATTTTGATTGAAATATTTATTTAGAAAACTTTATTTCTGATATGAATGTAAATGTTTCATATATGTGAAAATTACCGTGTTTTTTCAAAAATATGACATTGGATAGATTTTGCATATGAATTATGTAAATATGCATTTTTATTTGATCACAGCCCCTTTCCCTGTGTGTCATAAACTGAAGAAATAATGTTTTGTCTATATATATATATATATATATATATATATATATATATATATATATATATATTGCATACAAAGAGAGAAGCGCTCTACCAGGAACGAACAACAGCTCAGTGGCTTGTTCTATGGCGATTTACCACCCGGAGGCAGCCTCTTTTAGACCAGTGTGCTTTTCACAGAAGAAAACTTTCCTGAAGTATATCAGTCTGATCCCGCCAAATAAGGTCAGTCCAGCCCCGAAATACCAGGCAATTCTCCTCTGAACAAGGAACATGACAACCCCAGACGATCGTTTCGACCTCCTATGGGCCTCCTCAATGAGGTGCAGCCACATTCCTCTAAGCACATTGGGCAAGGAGTCCACGTCTGGTTTCCCCCATTACCCATAGGGAGACTTCCCCAGGGTCATAATAATTTTGCATACAAATATATATTATTTTAGTTTATATCTAAATGGTTTAGATATGAAGAACATATTTAATGTGTAATTCCTCTTCTATATAGTATATTTTCTTCTAAACATGATTTGTATTAAAATTATTACAATGTCCCTTTGCTTATTTTTACTTCTGTTCTGTTGTGTATATTAAAAATAAATTGTATATTTTGTTTTAGGTTGTGACTCAGCATGGTTGATGCTAGAGGCTCTAGTCAGATTAGAGAGCACCATGCTGAGTTGCCATCAGCAGCTGGAAATGATGCAGGATTCCATGGTTCTGCAGCTGCAGTTTAATGAGATCATGCTTAATCGCATGAGCCTTATTGAGGCAAGGCTGCAAGCTGCAACTGCAGAACCTCAGGCAGAGGAACATGAGGAAGATGCCCCAGGAAGTGGAGTTCGGAGATGCCCCAAGGGAGCAGGAGTAACTCCTCCGTCCATTGTTTTTTGTTTAATATGTTGCCTGTTGGCTCTGTTATTTATTTGTTAGAATTTTGTTTTGTGCCTTTTGCACTTTGTTTGCCCTTTTCATATGGCTCTAAAGGGGCTGTGTTGGTCTTTGTTTGCCCTTGTCAGCTCCCTGAAAGGACTGTGATGCGCTATGTCATTTTGTCAGATGGCTCAAAAGGGGCTGTGTTGGCCTTTGTTTGCCCTTGTCAACTCCCTCCAAGGACTGTGATGCACTATGTCACCTTGTCAGATGGCT
Source organism: Bombina bombina (assembly GCF_027579735.1). Classification (NCBI taxonomy): domain Eukaryota; kingdom Metazoa; phylum Chordata; class Amphibia; order Anura; family Bombinatoridae; genus Bombina; species Bombina bombina. The sequence goes on from NC_069499.1 coordinate 224,263,554, forward strand.
CCAAAGGGTCTGTGTTGGCCTTTATTTGCACTTGTCAACTCCCTCCAAGTACTGTGATGCATTATGTCACCTTGTCAGATGGCTCCAAAGGGGCTGTGTTATTATTCTAACTTATTTGTCCTATTATATTATTTAATGATGTTTTATGACCTTCATATACCATATTTATCATAATAAAAAGAATATTTTAATTAAAATGTTATATTTATTTTTATTTATTAATGTAATTTCTAATAAAAATGATTTTATGTTAATAATTCTTAAGTGATGCTGACAACAGTAATTTATTTATGGATATGCATTTATAAGGTACTTTTTAATTTTTAATTTGGTTTTACTCAACATACACATATAATACATTTTAAAGCAGACTATAATCTGGATAATGACAGCACATATATTCCAATTCTCATGAAATCTTATTGTAATAGTAGAACATACAAAATCACTGTGTGTAATGCACACATATTTTAGATGAATAATCTCTTTCTATGATGTTTTATTATATTTAATTATCAAACTATATATTGCTATAGGTAACATATAATGTATAAAAAATACACATTTTCGTGATGTATATAGTAGCATTATTTCTATCTTAAACCTTGATACTTCCTAAATATTTCCTAATCTTACTATTCTAATGAAATATATATTTATTAACAACAATGGATTATATTTCACATATCACAGTATTATGTTATCTAGCGTTACATTATGTGAAGCTGGGCATTACATAGAACAAACATGCTTGCTATTTAACAATATAACACATGCTAGTTTTTTAAATTGAAATACAATTGTTATTGACAAGGTGTTAAATCCGTCATTTGATTGGATTACATTGTTTGGTGATATTTTTTATGTTTTTAACGCACTTTTATCCAATTATTTTATGCACTTGTATAGGGGTGAAGTATGTTTCATATGCAATGTATCTACTTCTGATTTTGCCATACTCATTTTTTAGTACATGATTAGATGTTCTTGTAGATCATCTTCCCTCTTGTCTATAATGCAAATGTAACTCTTAAAAGGACATCAAACTCTAAAGTAATATTTCCTTAGTTATGCAGAACATACAATTTTAACCATCTTTCTAATGTATTTATATTATAAAATTTGCTTTATTCTCTTGGTATAATTTGAGGAAGGAGCATTAATACACTACTGGTTTCTAACTGAACACATGGGTGAGCCATTGACAATCGGTAGATATATGCAGACACCAATCAGCAGATAGAAGCTAGGTTCTTTGCTGCTCCTGAGCTTTCCTAGATAAACTTTTCAGCAAAGGATAACAAGATAATGAAGCAAATTAAATAATATAAGTACATTTGAAAGTTGTAGAAAATGTTATGCTGTGTCAAAATCATAAAAGAGAATTTTCGGCTTTCATGCATCTTTAAATGAAATCCATTTCCAAAATAAGTAAAACACTTTAAGATAGCTTTCCAAAAAATACACATATTTTCTTGTTTAAGCTATGTTGTTTGCATCAACACAGTTATATGCTGTCATGTATAATTGGAAAGGTCATTGGTTTGTTATAGGAGAACACGTTTGAACATCACATCACAAAAACAAATCAATCTTATCTACAAGGACAGCATGTGATGATGTTGTCTAAACACACTTGTAAAACACACTCTGCAAACAATCTGCCTCCAAGGACCAGGTCCTATAGACACCTTCTTAAATACATAGAGTGCTCCACAAGTGTAAGAAGACAAAATCATTACATAATTATCCTTTACACATTAACTTTAAATTAAAAACAATAATATATAAACATTACTTCTTCCTCCTTCCCTTCTTCCCACGACAGTGAGGCTCTGGGGTGGTCAAATGCCTCCTCAGACGTGTCCTCATTGGAGATGTTTGGGGAAGACGGGGAGCAGGAGTACTGTGAGTGATTGGGGATTGACGAGGCAGAGGAGGAGATGAATGAGCAGCAGGAGATGATGGAGGAGGCACATGATCTGATGGGACAGGAGCTGATGGTCCAGGGTCTTGTGGTCTTCCCATTTCTGGATATGGTCTGCTTGCCACCTCCCGGAGGAGCTGGAATATGTTATTTAGAACATTTAACATATTTGTTTGTCTTTCAATCAGGGTGTTCACTGTGTTGGTCATAAATTGTGTGTGTGCCTCTTGTGCACTCCGGAAGTCCTGCATTTCCTGTAGGAAGACCCTCATTAGCTCCAATTCGGACATTGTGGGGGGGGGGGGGGTGTTTTCATCAGGGGGAGCTGCTGCACGGGGAGATGCTGCAAGTGTTTCTTCTGCAGGGGGATCTCTCATGCTTGGGTGGAGGAGGAGAATGTTCCTGCTGTGTTTCCTCCTTACCGGTCTCAGACTCTGTATATTTTAAAATTAAACAAATAAGATATATTAGCACAGTTCCAAATAAAAATGTAAATGTTATATTTGAAAGTGTATTAATGAGGCTGCTTTAGCAATTTAATTATATCCAAAAGAAATCAATATGATTTTGGTATTTTAAAACCCGTATTTCGGATATCTAGATGGTCTATATTAATTTATTTTTGTGTGCGTCTTAAATATGTTTAAATGCACACATAATCTGGAGACTAGATACTAATGTATGTGATAGCTTTTCTTCAAATACAACTTTCTCAAGGAAATTCTGAATGTGTTTTCGGAATAATGTTTAAAAAAGCAAAATTGCGTTAGTCATATCCATTATTTATTTTGATTGTAAATGAGTTATGAGGTGGATGAAAAGTGATTAGTAAATGTCCTTACCAGAAGATGAGAAGTGCAGGTTCCCGGTATCGATCCCTCCTTTGATCCCAACTAGGGCCACCTCTGAGATGTTGGGGCGCAGCATTTCCTCCCAGCGACTCTCTGCTCCGGCCCGCCCCTGGTCCCGGTAGTTGCTTGCCTCTCCCTCAACATTTTTTTCTTGAGCAAGCTTTTGCAGTCCCAGTAGCAGTGCTGTATAGATTTCAAGTCCCTCCTGAATTCCCCCACTGCTTTGACAGTATCCCTTATCTCCCCTCACAAACCTTTCCTTCGCTGAAGGGGTGGCCTTCGGTGCCTGCAGCCTCCTAGCCCTCTCCATATAGGCCATTATAAGGGCCTCCTTCTACTCTGTGGTATACCTCTGTGCCCTCTCTGCACTCCTGCCTTGTCCCACTGGGTCCAGTCACTTGTTCGTCTTCAACAATATGGCTTGGCGAACCCACCCTGACCTCTCGCCCTTCCTCCGTAATTCCTCTCCCCCTTCTCCCCCCTTCTCCCCCCTTCTTCTCTCACTCTCCTCCCTTATCTCCTCACTAATCTCCTGCCTCATATCATCCATAATCTGCTGCCTAATCTCGTCCCTAATCTCGTCACAAATCCTCCTTCCCGCCATACTTTTTCAGAAGGTGAAAGTGCACAAATGAAAGGGGGGCAAAATAATGAAAAAAAGTCAAAAGTGTGAATGGGGTTTTGAAAAAAGGGTAAGGGGTATGAATAAACACAGACAAAGGTATAAAAATTGACTAAATGAGGGTGTGTAAACAATAAGTTGGTCTAAAATTAACAAAATATAACTCTAGATATGTTTAGTGTGAGACTATGAGGGAAGGGAGGGTATATGGGATGGGTATAGGTTTAAAGGGAATGGGATATGGAGTGTATGTGTGTTTATGTAGTGTTACTGCTATGTGTATGTATGTATTGAATGTGTTTGTGTGTAAATGAAAGTAAATATGTTTAACTATGTGTAAGGAATGAAAAACAAAGTAGCACTTTCACACTCACCCAGACAGATTTGTACACAAATACAACTCTCTCTCACACTCTATCTCTCACTATCTCTCTCTCACTATCTCTCTTTCACTATATCTCTCTCTCTCACACTATATCTGTCTCTCACACTATATCTGTCTCTCTCACTATCTCTCTCTCTCGCTCTCTCTCACTATCTTTCTCTCTCTCACTATCTCTCTCTCACTATCTCTCTCTCTATCTCTCTCTCTATCTCTCTCTATCTATCTATCTATCTATCTATCTATCTATCTATCTCTGACTATCTCTCACTATCTCTAACCACCAACGCCTGTATCTGTCTCAAAAAAGCAATACAGTCAAGGTAGCCATGTTCAGAGCGTGCTTATATGCCCTATGTAAATGCTTAATGATGTATCAGTTTGCAAAGTAAACGAGGTCCAGGTATGTTGTTGTGAAGATTTGTATTTGTGCAATGTGGAGTAGTTGTTTGAATTTGCGCATGCTCAGATTGAGTTTAGTAATCCACATATGTTTTTAGGGAATGCGTATAATGCGATGATGTCATGGTGATCGTTTGCAGAACATTATCATAATTTAGTATTGCAAAATCCCAATTATAATATTTGATTGTATTTGTTAACTGATCTAAATATTTTATTTTAAAAATCTTTCCTAAACACCAATGCGAGTTATGTTTCTGTATAAGTGTGTAATTTGTTGTTGTTCTTCTTTTCTTCCGTGATGCAGAACCAAACGTATTTGTTGAATCCTCATTTTGTGTAAATGTTATGTAATATTTGTTGTAAATAATTGCGATTGTTGAATGCGAATCTGCTATCTTGTGTGAGCGATTGTTTGTTTGTACATTTGACATGATTATTATTGGTGTCCATTAAGTTGCATGTGTAATGTGACAGTGCAATGTGTAATTCTCACGATATCGAGTGTTAGATGAAAAATCTGTTTACTTTTCTGTTTCCATTGATCTCTATGGGAGAATCCATTAAGCGGTCGTGATTACACAAGTGAAATAAACACGTTATCTGTTAATGCGATGCGTAACTACGTTCTTTTCAGACTTGTAATACCTACGCTACGAAGAGTGCGTAATAAACATAACGCATGCGCTATTTGTGCACAGTCATAATGCAAAACTCGTAATCTAGGCGATTGAAAGTTACCACCCAGGTGGTTATTGTACAACAAAGGCCCCAAACTATATCAGACACTAAAGGAAATGTAGCTGTTTTGAATACATGTACAATTCCCCAAATACGGAATTTCAAAAATCCAAACTTTTTGAAATCCAAGATTTTTAATTTATATTTTTTTTAACAATTAAGGGCTAGATTACAAGTGGAGCGCAAATGATTTCGCAAGGGTTTTCATTCAGTTTAAATTGCGCTCCTAGGCAATCGTGATTTACTCTAGAATCCTTACTGCGATCTCAGAGCTGTGGTTAACTGTTTTCCAAAAATAAAAAGTGTCAAAAAACACATAAAAAACACATTACACTTAGGGGCCGATTTATCAATGTCTGGCAGACATCGCTGAACATTGCACAAGCAGTTCACCAGAACTGCTTGTGCAATGCCGCCCCCTGCAGATTCGCGGATTGATGTCAGCAGCCTCAGAGGCAGCGCACAAGTTAAGGAAAAGCGTTCTTAAAGGGACAGTCTAGTCCAAAATAAACTTTCAGGATTCAGATAAGGCATGTAGTTTTAAAAAAAATTCCAATTTACTTTTATCATCAATTTTGCTTTGTTCTCTTGGTATTCTTAGTTGAAAGCTAAACCTAGGAGGTTCATATGCTAATTTCTAAGCCCTTGAAGACTGCCTCTTATCTCAGGGCATTTTGACAGTTTTTCACCACTAGTGGGTGTTAGTTCATGTGTGTCATATAGATAACACTGGGCTCACACACGTGGAGTTCCTAGGAGCCAGCACTGATTGGCTAAAATGCAAGTCTATAAAAAGAACTGAAATAAAGGGGCAGTTTACAGAGGCTTAGATACAAGATAATCACAAAAGCTCAAGAAAAGTCTGCTCCAATATGTTCAAAATCATATAAATAAGCCACAAAAGTTTTGGGATTCTGTTTTGTGGAGCGATGAAACAAAACTTGTACTTTTCGGCTAAATGGATCAGCGGTATGTCTGGAGGAAGAAGAATGAAGCATACGCTGAAAAACTCTGCCTACAGTTAATCATGGTAGTGGTTTGGTGATTCTCTGGAGCTGCTTTACATCCTATGGCACTGGAAACTTGCAGCGTGTGGAAGATAAAATGGATTAATTGAATTATCAGGAAATCCTAGGTGAAAATGTCATGCCATCTTTGAGGAAGCTAAAGCTTTGGCGTCATTGGACCTTCCAACTGACAATGATCCCAAGCATACCTAAAATTCCACCAAGGCTTGGTTGCAGAAAAAGTCCTGGAATATTCTACAGTGGCTATCACAGTCATCTGACTTGAACCGCATAGAAAATCTCTGGTGGGATTTGAAGAAGAAGGTTGCAGCACGCAAACCCAAGAATATTACTGAACTGGCCATTACTCATTACCCATTACTGAATAAGGTCATTACCCATGAGGAATGAGCTAAGATTCCTCAGGAATGCTGCCAGAAGCTGGTGTCTGGCTATGCATTTCCTTTGATCCCTTTAATTTGATCCCTATAAATAATTGCTACCTTGTATACCGCCTATGTTTATAGCGCTGCAGAATCTATTGGCGCTCTACAAATAATCGATGATGATAATAATAATAATAATTATAATAATAACCACACAGACACAGAGAGCTGGAAGGTAAGACCTCACAGGTAATTTATTAAGACACTAAAACTTAATTAGCTAGTAACATCAAGGCAAACTTTTGCAAATTATAAATCGGGATGGTGGCTATAGAGTCCTAATCTAACTCTTGCAAAGCTGGTCATAGCACAACCAGGAGTAGGACCACCAGGGCCACACCTGAGAACGTTGCTTTCCCCGCAGTGACCGTCACACCTCCCCATTCTCTGTATGCCAAGACCTCCCTGTAATGCTAGGGTGCAACACTCTCTAACCATAAGGGTCCTTGGTTCAGCAAATGCTGCCATCAATTAGATGGGAGGGAGGGAGAAACTCCATGGCGTCCAGAAAAGGAAAGAGTGCCAAAAGCCTCAGGAAATGTGAGTAAAGCCCTCCCTACAAACTGTTGCAAGCTAACTCAAACACATTCACACAAGTCCTAGCATGCTCATGGTAACTTTTTAAAAACAAATAGGGACAGATTACAAGTGGAGCACTAAATATCGCTTGCATGCAAGCGATATTAGCGCTCCACTTTGTAATACCAGTGCATGATAATTTGCGCTGGTATTACAAGTTAATCGCAATGTGAACGTGAGTTCACGTTTGCATTGCTATGAAGCATTGCTATCACATGAATGCGCTTCCATAGGCTCCTATGGGAGCCTCGTTCTGATGCCGTCAACAGAACCTAAGCGCAGCAAGGGAGATAAGTAGCACAGCATTTTTAATATATATTTATATGAATATATACATCTTCATTTATGTGTTAATATGTGTATATATTCCCATAGACCACAATGTAAAGGAACTTTTCAGTGCTGTTTTTTTTCTAGCATCCCACTCCCACCAAATTTAAAGCCCCAAAACTGCTTAGTGCAGGGTTTTTTTATTAAAAAAAAAAGCTAAATTTTTTAAAATAAAAAAATACAATGCCCTCTATTTTGAGGGCATTTGGGACACTTTTAGAAAATTAACCAGTGATCTAATCTCAAGGTTGCGGTAGCAATAACCAGCCAATAATTAACAAGCACTGTAAAGGCTGGTTAATTATTGCACTCCCTTAATTGCTTATGACTGTTATATAATCTGGATTCATAAGAAAAATTATTCAACACTACATTGCAAAATTTAAACTAAAAGCTGGTGTGCTGCAGAGGATGTAGACATTACTAATAGCAGTGTATTTAAAATTTTTCGAAGAAGTTTACGGGTTGATTACGAGTCTTGCGTTATGAGCTGTGCGGTGCTACCATGCAGTTTTTTCTCACCGCTCACTTTCCTACAGTGCTGGTATTACGGGTTTTTACAAACCCAGCGTTAACAGGCAAGAGGTGAGCGTAGAGGCAAAATTGTGCTCCATGGGGGGGCGGAGTTTGACGCCGAACAGAGAAGACATGCAGAGTGAGTGCTCTGCTTCTAAAACAGTATTTTCTAGGCTAAAAAGTGTGTAATCTTGGGGAAACTATCTGTTTATCATTGGGGATTGCTGCTGGATCTCCCCAAGGCGCATAATGATCCTGATTCTATGAAAATAACCCGAAGCCCCGCTGGGCCGCATCAGAGAACCGGAGCTGAGCTTAGGAAACGCCGCGGCTGCGGCCTGGATCGGGAGTCGCGAGTAGCAGAGATTGAGCCTCCAAGGGCAGCAAACTCCAGATCGGCTGCTTTGAGGTGCCTAAACTCCATGCTGGCCATATCACAGAGCCCGTAGGAAAGCTTAACTTGATATAACACCGTTGGAGAGACCAGGGGTCTGAGGCTCAGAGGATTCCCCTGACATAACACAGCACTATCCATAGCCAAGATCGGAGGGATATTGGCTCTACAATACCCATTCCTGACTATAGTATCAAGCCTGAGTAGTGCTGGAAGCACAAGTGCATCCGTGGTAACACTCCGGTCAGTTCTGGAATACTTTATTGCATGCCCTGAGCGGCCGCCATCTTGAAAAGTCACACGGTCAGCTAGCCACAATAAAAATCTGAGTATGGAAAAGTGCACCCCCACCACAATACAAGCTCTATTTGATGAATATGAGCAACAGATACTCCGCAGATTTGATAACCTAATAGACAGGATTGAAAAGGAGAGATCTAAAGAGAAACATACTGAAGGTGCTGGGGAAGCAGAGGTGGTCTCTGGCACACAGCTTAACGCCGCGCAGCTGAATATGGGAGATGGTCTTGCGGTGCCTGTTTCTCTCAAGCCTGTGACAGTGTCAGCCAGTATTGCTAAAGGAGAGCCCCCCGACTTGCCAGATTGTAACACACAGACACCGGGGGAGGATATCTGTGTTATCAGAGAGCTTGTACCCAATACATCTGTGTCAGCAGGAGCTATCGCTGTATTGATTTGGAAAGCCCTTGCTATTACTCAGGAGAATGCTGGGACTCTCTGGAATAGTACTAAGACATTAAATGGGGACAACAACGACAAGAGAGTTGGAGTGGGTTAAGAGCATTGCCTTGCTACATGGTGCTGGAGCTTTTCTTGATGCCTGGTGCCCACCTAAACTGTAACTTTGCTATTTTCTATTTACTGGGTTAGTTCTCTATGGAGATACCAGGGAGGTATCTGATGCTTATCCAAAACCCAAGTTAACATTTTTGCATTGCCATATATGATTAGCCTAGAGCTCTTGTCAGAATTGTGTATTACCCCTTCTGCTGCCATTATGCCTTTATGTCTTAGCATGTTTTTTTTTTTGTTTTTTTTCTTGATTTTTTTTCTTCCAAGAAATACACACTATTCTCATGCTGTTTGTCTGTGAGGCAATGGGCTCCTAATTGATATGTGCAACTCAGTGATTTAATATCGTCCATTGCTTCTCATCTTATATGAATGTTAACCCTAGCCTGTCATGCACTACTACTGTTTTAGCCCTATGTCCCTAGTAGTCAACTTACAGGATTTTACTCTCACTATAGAGCCCTATATCAGATACCAAATTACTATTGCCACTTATTTTTCCCCTATATTTATTTCTCCTATAAGTATAAATATGTAGTACGTATAGAATACCATTTACCATGCGAGCACGTGTGACCTGGTTGTATCAGAAGCCTCTTTTTTATTCTTTCACTAATGTTTAGCTGCTTAGTATATAAATCAGAAATTATATAATTGTAGTCATTCCCTCCCCCCCCCCCCACATGTGTGGGGTAAGGGATAATCTTATTTTTGTGCACTGACTTCATGAAACTGTATGCTCTGTAATTGGTCTGATTCTATGCTTGCAACTCTCTTAATATGCTTTACTAGTTAGTTGAACACTTTAGAACATAAGCCTGACAGAAATAGCTATGTAAAAGAGTATGAATATATATTACCTTTCTAGGTTAATGGGAGTAAGAATTAATAATAGTTTACTACAGGAAAGGTTAGATTTAAATTTCCTTATGACATGTCTAACCTATCTATCTCGTGTAAGAAAGTTTTACATTATAAGTGTACCAACTGAGTTAATGATTTGAGTAATATATGCGCTAAGTTTACTCCAGTACATATTACTTTGCAAGATGTTATTACCTGGTTATCTATCCTATCCAGCAAAGCAAGAGTAACCTGTTGCTGGGCTATCTCCCGCCCCCCCCCCTCCCCCACTCCCCCACTATCTTTGTGCGGTAGGGACGAATACCTTCTCCTCCACACTCCCTTTTGGTAGAGTGAAGTAGTCTCTACCCAGTCCGAAGTCCTAAGCCTATGTTTTCCCCTGCATTCATGCAAAAAGGATCTTCGGGCCCTAATATAAGGAATTCTCCTTTGTTTACTGTATGTTGGTCATTCAAAGAGTTTTGGAACTACAGTTTTATCACCGTTTAAGTCTCTAGAAATGCTCAGTAAGAGTGTCATTATATCCTTATTGTGACAACTGTGATTAGCTCTGGTACATCACTGATATCATTTAGCAGAGTAGTTTGGATAACGCTGTTTTGTACCTTATTAGTATGTTTATCTGTTTCACTTAAATTTGTCTATAATCTATATGCAATAACAAGCTAACATATGACGAGGACTCTTTGAACTGCTAATAGATGTCTTCAGATTGATCTTTGCCGCCAGATCCCAGGAGTGGATCTTTCACATATTGAAGACGCTAGAGTGTCTAAATATTGAAAAATTTTTATCCCTGTAAGATCTGTCTTCAGACAAGTACTAATTTCCAGGTCCCATAAGTGGATCTACTTTTCCTTGTTGACACATGTTTGTCCTAATATTAAGTTATAAAATGAGGCTCCATTAGGGTCAGTACCGTACTCCTACTATTGTCTACTGTATTTATGCTTGAATGATGGAACTGATGTCATGCAAATTTGTTTGAGATATTGCCCTGCCTACTATGTTTGTACTTTGATGTATTTTATTGCCTCAATAAAAACACTTTTAAATAAAAAAAAAAAAAAAAAAAATTGTGCTCCATACCGCACTTAAGTCAGCGGTGAGCTGGTTGTACGTGCTTGTGCACGTTTTCCCCATAGACATCAATGGGGAGAACCGGCTGAGAAAAAGTCTAACACCTACCAAAAAGCAGCTTAAAACTCAGTAACGCAGCCCCATTGATTCGTATGGGGAAACACATTTTATGTCTACACCTAACACCCTAACATAAACCCAGAGATTAAACACCCCTAATCTTACACTTATTAACCCCTAATCTGCTGCCCCCGACATCGCCGACACCTGCATTATACATATTAACTAGTGATGTTGCGAATAGTTCCCGGCGAACATAGCTTGTTCGCGTTCACCACGGCGGGCGAACATATGTGATGTTCGGTCCGCCCCCTATTCATCATCATTGAGTAAACTTTGACCCTGTACCTCACAGTCAGCAGACACATTCCAGCCAATCAGCAGCAGACCCTCCCTCCCAGACCCTCCCACCTCCTGGACAGCATCAATTTTAGATTAATTTGGAAGCTGCATTCTTAGTGAGAGGAGGGACAGTGTAGCTGCTGATGATTTAATAGGGAAATCGATAGCTAGGCTAGTGTATTCAGTGTCCACTACAGTCCTGAAGGAATCATCTGATCTCTGCTGTAAGGACAGCACCCCAAAAAGCCCTTTTTAGGGCTAGAACATCAGTCTGCTTTTTTTTTTTTCCTGTGCAATCTAATTGCAGTTGCCTGCCTGCCTGCCAGCATGTGTGTCAGGTTCACAGCGTATACTGTGCCCACTTGCCCAGTGCCACCACTCATATCTGTTGTAACAGTAGTGTACATTTAAAAAAACAACACTTTTTTGACTGTAAAATAATAGCAGTCAGTTTCCTTCACACGTGTGCGTTTCAGTGCCTGCCAGGGCCAAGTGTAACACCAGTGCAACTCATATCTGGTGTAACAGTAGTGTACATTTAAAAAAAACAACACTTTTTTGACTGTGAAATAATAGCAGTCAGTTTCCTTCACACGTGTGTGTTTCAGTGCCTGCCAGGGTACAGTGTCACACCAGTGCAACTCATATCTGGTGTAACAGTAGTGTACATTTAAAAAGAAAACAACACTTTTTTGACTGTGAAATAATAGCAGTCAGTTTCCTTCACATGTGTGCGTTTCAGTGCCTGTCAGGGCACAGTGTCACAACAGTGCAACTCATATCTGGTGTAACAGTAGTGTACATTTAAAAAAACAACACTTTTTTGACTGTGAAATAATAGCAGTCAGTTTCCTTCACACGTGTGCGTTTCAGTGCCTGCCAGGGTACAGTGTCACACCAGTGCACCTCATATCTGGTGTAACAGTAGTGTACATTTAAAAAAAACAACACTTTTTTGACTGTGAAATAATAGCAGTCAGTTTCCTTCACACGTGTGCGTTTCAGTGCCTGCCAGGGTACAGTGTCACAACAGTGCAACTCATATCTGGTGTAACAGTAGTGTACTGTACATTTAAAAAAAACAACACTTTTTGACTGTGAAATAATAGCAGTCAGTTACCTTCACACGTGTGCATTTCAGTGCCTGCCAGGGCACAGTGTCACACCAGTGCAACTCATATCTGGTGTAACAGTAGTGTACATTTAAAAACAACAACACTTTTTTGACTGTGAAATAATAGCAGTCAGTTTCCTTCACACGTGTGCGTTTCAGTGCCTGCCAGGGCACAGTGTCACACCAGTGCAAATCATATCTGGTGTAACAGTAGTATACATTAAAAAAAAACAACACTTTTTTTACAATGAAATAATAGCAGTCAGTTTCCTTCACACGTGTGCGTTTCAGTGCCTGCCAGGGCACAGTGTCACCCCAGTGAAACTCATATCTGGTGTAAAAGTAGTGTACATTTAAAAAAACAACACTTTTTTGACTGTGAAATAATAGCAGTCAGTTTCCTTCACACGTGTGCGTTTCAGTGCCTGCCAGGGCACAGTGTCACAATAGTGCAACTCATATCTGGTGTAACAGTAGTGTACATTTAAAAAAAGCAACACTTTCTTGACTGTGAAATACAGGGAGTGCAGAATTATTAGGCAAGTTGTATTTTTGAGGATTAATTTTATTATTGAACAACAACCATGTTCTCAATGAACCCAAAAAACTCATTAATATCAAAGCTGAATAGTTTTGGAAGTAGTTTTTAGTTTGTTTTTAGTTATAGCTATTTTAGGGGGATATCTGTGTGTGCAGGTGACTATTACTGTGCATAATTATTAGGCAACTTAACAAAAAACAAATATATACCCATTTCAATTATTTATTTTTACCAGTGAAACCAATATAACATCTCAACATTCACAAATATACATTTCTGACATTCAAAAACAAAACAAAAACAAATCAGTGACCAATATAGCCACCTTTCTTTGCAAGGACACTCAAAAGCCTGCCATCCATGGATTCTGTCAGTGTTTTGATCTGTTCACCATCAACATTGCGTGCAGCAGCAACCACAGCCTCCCAGACACTGTTCAGAGAGGTGTACTGTTTTCCCTCCTTGTAAATCTCACATTTGATGATGGACCACAGGTTCTCAATGGGGTTCAGATCAGGTGAACAAGGAGGCCATGTCATTAGATTTTCTTCTTTTATACCCTTTCTTGCCAGCCACGCTGTGGAGTACTTGGACGCGTGTGATGGAGCATTGTCCTGCATGAAAATCATGTTTTTGTTGAAGGATGCAGACTTCTTCCTGTACCACTGCTTGAAGAAGGTGTCTTCCAGAAACTGGCAGTAGGACTGGGAGTTGAGCTTGACTCCATCCTCAACCCGAAAAGGCCCCACAAGCTCATCTTTGATGATACCAGCCCAAACCAGTACTCCACCTCCACCTTGCTGGCGTCTGAGTCGGACTGGATCTCTCTGCCCTTTACCAATCCAGCCACGGGCCCATCCATCTGGCCCATCAAGACTCACTCTCATTTCATCAGTCCATAAAACCTTAGAAAAATTAGTCTTGAGATATTTCTTGGCCCAGTCTTGACGTTTCAGCTTGTGTGTCTTGTTCAGTGGTGGTCGTCTTTCAGCCTTTCTTACCTAGGCCATGTCTGTGAGTATTGCACACCTTGTGCTTTTGGGCACTCCAGTGATGTTGCAGCTCTGAAATATGGCCAAACTGGTGACAAGTGGCATCTTGGCAGCTGCACACTTTACTTTTCTCAGTTCATGGGCAGTTATTTTGCGCCTTGGTTTTTCCACACGCTTCTTGCGACCCTGTTGACTATTTTGAATGAAACGCTTGATTGTTCAATGATCACGCTTCAGAAGCTTTGCAATTTTAAGAGTGCTGCATCCCTCTGCAAGATATCTCACTATTTTTTACTTTTCTGAGCCTGTCAAGTCCTTCTTTTGACCCATTTTGCCAAAGGAAAGGAAGTTGCCAAATAATTATGCACACCTGATATAGGGTGTTGATGTCATTAGACCACACCCCTTCTCATTACAGAGATGCACATCGACTAATATGCTTAATTGGTAGTAGGCTTTCGAGCCTATACAGCTTGGAGAAAGACAACATGCATAAAGAGGATGATGTGGTCAAAATACTCATTTGCCTAATAATTCTGCACTCCCTGTAATAGCAGTCAGTTTCCTTCACATGTGTGCGTTTCAGTGCCTGCCAGGGCACAGTGTCACAACAGTGCAAATCATATCTGGTGTAACAGTAATATACATTTAAAAAAAACAACACTTTTTTTACTGTGAAATTACAGCAGTCAGTTTCCTTCACACGTGTGCGTTTCAGTGCCTGCCAGGGCACAGTGTCACCCCAGTGAAACTCATATCTGGTGTAACAGTAGTGTACATTTAAAAAAAACAACACTTTTTTGAATGTGAAATAATAGCAGTCAGTTTCCTTCACACGTGTGCGTTTCAGTGCCTGCCAGGGCACAGTGTCACAATAGTGCAACTCATATCTGGTGTAACAGTAGTGTACATTTAAAAAAAACAACACTTTCTTGACTGTGAAATAATAGCAGTCAGTTTCCTTCACATGTGTGCGTTTCAGTGCCTGCCAGGGCACAGTGTCACAACAGTGCAACTCATATCTGGTGTAACAGTAGTGTACATTTAAAAAAAAAAAACACTTTTTTGACTGTGAAATAATAGCAGTCAGTTTCCTTTACATGTGTGTGTTTCAGTGCCTGCCAGGGCACAGTGTCACACCAGTGCAACTCATATCTGGTGTAACAGTAGTGTACATTTAAAAAAAAACAACACTTTTTTGACTGTGAAATAATATCAGTCAGTTTCCTTCACACGTGTGCGTTTCACTGCCTGCCAGGGCACAGTGTCACAACAGTGCAACTCATATCTGGTGTAACAGTAGTGTACATTTAAAAAAAAAAAAACACTTTCTTTACTGTGAAATAATAGCAGTCAGTTTCCGTCACACGTGTGGGTTTCAGTGCCTGCCAGGGCACAGTGTCACACCAGTGCAACTCATATCTGGTGTAACAGTAGTGTACATTTAAAAAGAAAAAACACCTTTTTGACTGTGAAATAATGGCAGTCAGTTTCCTTCACACGTGTGCGTTTCAGTGCCTGCCAGGGCACAGTGTCACAACAGTGCAACTCATATCTGATGTAAAAGTAGTGTACATTTAAAAAAAACAACACTTTTTTGACTGTGAAATAATAGCAGTCAGTTTCCTTCACACGTGTGCGTTTCAGTGCCTGACAGGGTACAGTGTCACATCAGTGCAACTCATATCTGGTGTAACAGTAGTGTACATTTAAAAAAAACAACACTTTTTTTACTGTGAAATAATAGCAGTCAGTTTCCTTCACACGTGTGCATTTCAGTGCCTGCCAGGGCACAGTGTCACACCAGTGCAACTCATATCTGGTGTAACAGTAGTGTACATTTAAAAACAACAACACTTTTTTGACTGTGAAATAATAGCAGTCAGTTTCCTTCACACGTGTGCGTTTCAGTGCCTGCCAGGGTACAGTGTCACACCAGTGCAACTCATATCAGGTGTAACAGTATTGTACATTTAAAAAAAAACAACACTTTTTTGACTGTGAAATAATATCAGTCAGTTTCCTTCACACGTGTGCGTTTCAGTGCCTGCCAGGGCAAAGTGTCACAAAAGTGCAACTCATATCTGGTGTAACAGTAGTGTACATTTAAAAAAAAAAAAAAACACTTTCTTTACTGTGAAATAATAGCAGTCAGTTTCCGTCACACGTGTGAGTTTCAGTGCCTGCCAGGGCACAGTGTCACACCAGTGCAACTCATATCTGGTGTAACAGTATTGTACATTTAAAAAAAAACAACACTTTTTTGACTGTGAAATAATATCAGTCAGTTTCCTTCACACGTGTACGTTTCAGTGCCTGCCAGGGCACAGTGTCACAACAGTGCAACTCATATCTGGTGTAACAGTAGTGTACATTTAAAAAAAAAAAAAACACTTTCTTTACTGTGAAATAATAGCAGTCAGTTTCCGTCACACGTGTGGGTTTCAGTGCCTGCCAGGGCACAGTGTCACACCAGTGCAACTCATATCTGGTGTAACAGTAGTGTACATTTAAAAAAAAAAAACACTTTTTTGACTGTGAAATAATGGCAGTCAGTTTCCTTCACACGTGTGTGTTTCAGTGCCTGCCAGGGGACAGTGTCACAACAGTGCAACTCATATCTGGTGTAAAAGTAGTGTACATTTAAAAAAAACAACACTTTTTTGACTGTGAAATAATAGCAGTCAGTTTCCTTCACACGTGTGCATTTCAGTGCCTGCCAGGGTACAGTGTCACACCAGTGCAACTCATATCTGGTGTAACAGTAGTGTACATTTAAAAAAACAACACTTTTTTGACTGTGAAATAATAGCAGTCAGTTACCTTCACACGTGTGCATTTCAGTGCCTGCCAGGGCACAGTGTCACACCAGTGCAACTCATATCTGGTGTAACAGTAGTGTACATTTAAAAACAACAACACTTTTTTGACTGTGAAATAATAGCAGTCAGTTTCCTTCACACGTGTGCGTTTCAGTGCCTGCCAGGGCACAGTGTCACACCAGTGCAAATAATATCTGGTGTAACAGTAGTATACATTTAAAAAAAACAACACTTTTTTTTACTGTGAAATAATAGCAGACAGTTTCCTTCACACGTGTGCGTTTCAGTGCCTGCCAGTGTACAGTGTCACCCCAGTGAAACTCATATCTGGTGTAACAGTAGTGTACATTTAAAAAAAACAACACTTTTTTGACTGTGAAATAATAGCAGTCAGTTTCTTTCACACGTGTGCGTTTCAGTGCCTGCCAGGGCACAGTGTCACAACAGTGCACCTCATATCTGGTGTAACAGTAGTGTACATTTAAAAATAACAACACTTTTTTGACTGTGAAATAATAGCAGTCAGTTTCCTTCACACGTGTGCGTTTCAGTGCCTGCCAGGGCACAGTGTCACAATAGTGCAACTCATATCTGGTGTAACAGTAGTGTACATTTAAAAACAACAACACTTTCTTGACTGTGAAATAATAGCAGTCAGTTTCCTTCACACGTGTGCGTTTCAGTGCCTGCCAGGGCACAGTGTCACACTAGTGCAACTCATATCTGGTGTAACAGTAGTGTACATTTAAAAAAACAACACTTTTTTGACTGTGAAATAATAGCAGTCAGTTTCCTTTACATGTGTGCGTTTCAGTGCCTGCCAGGGCACAGTGTCACACCAGTGCAACTCATATCTGGTGTAACAGTAGTGTACATTTAAAAAAAAAAAAAACAGACTTTTTTGACTGTGAAATAATAGCAGTCAGTTTCCTTCACACGTGTGCGTTTCAGTGCCTGCCAGGGTACAGTGTCACACCAGTGCAACTCATATCTGGTGTAACAGTAGTGTACATTTTAAAAAAAACACACTTTCTTGACTATGAAATAATAGCAGTCAGTTTCCGTCACACGTGTGCGTTTCAGTGCCTGCCAGGGCACAGTGTCACAATAGTGCAACTCATATCTGGTGTAACAGTAGTGTACATTTAAAAAAAACAACACTTTCTTGACTGTGAAATAATAGCAGTCAGTTTCCTTCACACGTGTGCGTTTCAGTGCCTGCCAGGGCACAGTGTCACACCAGTGCAACTCATATCAGGTGTAACAGTAGTGTACATTTAAAAAAACAAAACACTTTTTTGACTGTGAAATAATAGCAGTCAGTTTCCTTCACACGTGTGCGTTTCAGTGCCTGCCAGGGCACAGTGTCACAACAGTGCAACTCATATCTGGTGTAACAGTAGTGTACATTTTAAAACAACAACACTTTTTTTACTGTGAAATAATAGCAGTCAGTTTCCTTTACATGTGTGCATTTCAGTGCCTGCCAGGGTACAGTGTCACACCAGTGCAACTCATATCTGGTGTAACAGTAGTGTACATTTAAAAAAAACAACACTTTTTTGACTGTCAAATAATAGCAGTCAGTTTCCTTCACACGTGTGCGTTTCAGTGCCTGCCAGGGCACAGTGTCACAACAGTGCAACTCATATCTGGTGTAACATTAGTGTACATTTTAAAAAAAAAAACTTTCTTGACTGTGAAATAATAGCAGTCAGTTTCCGTCACACGTGTTGGTTTCAGTGCCTGCCAGGGCACAGTGTCACACCAGTGCAACTCATATCTGGTGTAACAGTAGTGTACATTTAAAAAAAAAAAAAACACTTTTTTGACTGTGAAATAATGGCAGTCAGTTTCCTTCACACGTGTGCGTTTCAGTGCCTGCCAGGGCACAGTGTCGCAACAGTGCAACTCATATCGGGTGTAAAAGTAGTGTACATTTAAAAAAAAAAAAAAAAACACTTTTTTGACTGTGAAATAATAGCAGTCAGTTTCCTTCACACGTGTGCGTTTCAGTGCCTGCCAGGGTACAGTGTCACACCAGTGCAACTCATATCTGGTGTAACAGTAGTGTACATTTTAAAAAAACAACACTTTTTTGACTGTGAAATAATAGCAGTCAGTTTCCTTCACACGTGTGCGTTTTAGTGCCTGCCAGGGCACAGTGTCACAACAGTGCAACTCATATCTGGTGTAAAAGTAGTGTACATTTAAAAAAAACAACACTTTCTAGACTGTGAAATAATAGCAGTCAGTTTCCTTCACACGTGTGCGTTTCAGTGCCTGCCAGGGTACAGTGTCACACCAGTGCAACTCATATCTGATGTAACAGTAGTGTACATTTAAAAAAAAATACAATTTTGACTGTAATAGATTAAATAGCAGTTAGTTGTCTGCAAGCGTGTGTCAGGCCTACAGCGTCTACTCTGCCAACTTCTGCCAGTGCACAGTTCCACTCATATCTGTTGTCACAGTAGCTTACACGCATAGTACCACTAATCAAAAAAAAAAATGACAGGCAGAGGCAGGCCACCCCGCAGGGGCCGTCGTGGTCGTGGTGCTGTGATTCCCTTTGGCCCTAGAATAATGCCTAGTGTTCAGAGGCCATGTACCCTGAACTCGAACAGTTCTGAGGACATAGTTGACTGGCTAACACAGGACACCCAATCTTCTACAGCTTCCGCTCAGAACCTTGATGCACCATCCAGCTTAGCTTCGGGCACCTCTCAAGTTACCACTCGCCCGCCTGCCGCCACCATCAACACTAGCACCGCAGCCGCTTCACTTGATCTGTCAGAGGAGTTATTTACACATCAGTTGGAAGAAATGAGTGATGCGCAAACATTATTGCCAGAGGATGTAGATAACAGGGATATGTCTCAGTCAGGCAGCATTACACACATGGACGTACAGTGTGATGATGATGATGATGTTGTACCCGCTGCTGCTTTCTTTGCTGAGTTGTCAGATACAAGTGAAGCGGTTGATGATGACGATGCGTCCTCGGATGTCACGTGGGTGCCCGCTAGAAGAGAAGAAGAACAGGGGGAATGTTCAGATGGGGAGACAGAGAGGAGGAGGAGACGAGTTGGAAGCAGGGGGAGGTTGTCGCAAGGAGCTAGTGGCACAGTCAGACAGCATGCATCGGCACCCAAGGTCAGCCAGACAGCACGCCAATCAACGCATGCGGTTGCCACCACCAGAATGCCGTCATTGCAGAGCTCAGCAGTGTGGCATTTTTTTTGTGTGTCTGCCTCTGACAACAGCGATGCCATTTGCAACCTGTGCCAAACGAAACTGAGTCGTGGGAAGTCCAACACCCACCTAGGTAAAATTGCTTTGCGAAGGCAAATGATCTCACATCACAAACACCTATGGGATGAACACATGAGGACAAGCAGCACACAAACACAAAGCCGCCATCCTCCTCCTGGTCCAGCATCTTCAGCCACGTCAACCACTGCTGTCCTCCTTTCCCCCTCTCAACCATCCGCCACTCCATCTCTCGCCTTGAGCAGATCCTGCTCATCTGCCCACAGTCAGGTGTCTGTCAAGGACATGTTTGAGCGTAAGAAGCCAATGTCACAAAATCACCCTCTTGCCCGGCATCTCACAGCTGGCTTGTCTGTACTCTTAGCCCCCCAGCTTTTACCATACAAGCTGGTGGAGTCTGAGGCATTCCAAAAATGTGCAGCTATTGGGACACCACAGTGGAAGGTACCCGGCTGAAATTTCTTTGCACAAAAGGCAATCCCCAACCTGTACTCGATTGTGCAAAAGGAAGTAATGGCATGTCTGGCACATAGTGTTGGGGCAAGGGTCCATCTGACCACTGATACCTGGTCTGCAAAGCATGGTCAGGGCAGGTATATCACCTACACTGTGCATTGGGTAAACCTGCTGACGGCTGCCAAGCATGGAATGCGTGGCTCTGCAGAGGAGTTGGTGACAATGCCACGACTTGCAGGCAGGCCGGCTGCCACCTCCTCTACTCCTCCTACTCCATCCTCTTCCATAACCTGCTCGGCTGAGTCCTCTTCTGCTGCTGCGTCTTGCTCCACCTCAACGGCACCCCCCCCAGCTCCCCAGGTACTATTCCACATCCTGGATATGGCAGTGTCACGCCGTCTTGGGGTTGACTTGCCTGAAAGCAGAGTCACACCGGACCAGCACTCCTGTCCGCCCTGAACGCACAGGTGGATCAGTGGCTGACTCTGCACCAACTGGAGATCGGCAAAGTGGTTTGTGACAATGGAAGAAATTTGTTGGCGGCATTGAATTTGGGCAAGTTGACACATGTGCCGTGCATGGCACATGTGTGTAATCTGATCGTACAACGCTTTGTGCATAAGTACCCAGGCTTACAGGACGTCCTGAAGCAGGCCAGGAAGGTGTGTGGCCATTTCAGGTGTTCCTACATGACCATGGCGCACTTTTCAGATATCCAGCGATGAAACAACATGCCAGTGACGCGCTTGATTTGCGACAGCCCGACACATTGGAATTCAACACTCCTAATGTTCGACCGCCTGCTCCATCAAGAAAAAGCTGTTAACGAGTATTTGTATGACCGGGGTGCTAGGACAGCCTCTGGGGAGCTGGGAATTTTTTTGCCACGTTACTGGACGCTCATGCGCAATGCCTGTAGTCAGTCGCACCGAAGGCACCATCAGCGACATCATACCATTTGTTTTCTTCCTGGAGCGTGCCCTGCGAAGAGTGCTGGATCAGGCTGTAGATGAGCGTGAAGAGGAAGAGTTGTGGTCACCATCACCACCAGAAACAGCCTTATCAGCATCACTTGCTGGACCTGAGGCAACGCTGGAAGAGGATTGTGAGGAAGAGGAGTCAGAGGAGGAATGTGGCTTTGAGGAGGAGGAGGAAGACCAACCACAACAGGCATCCCAGGGTGCTCGTTGTCACCTATCTGGTACCCGTGGTGTTGTACGTGGCTGGGGGGAAGAACATACCTTCAGTGAGATCATTGAGGACGAGGAACGGGACATGAGTAGCTCGGCATCCAACCTTGTGCAAATGGGATATTTCATGCTGTCGTGCCTGTTGAGGGACCCTCGTATAAAAAGGCTGAAGGAGAACGACCTGTACTGGGTGTCCACGCTACTAGACCCCCAGTATAAGCATAAAGTGCCTGAAATGTTACCGAATTACCGCAAGTCGGAAAGGATGCAGCAGTTCCAAAATAAATTAAAAAGTATGCTTTACACAGCGTATAAGGGTGATGTCACAGCACAACAGGAATCTAACAGGGGAAGAGGTGAAAGTAATCCTCCTCCTCCCACGACCACGCCGGCAAGGACAGGATGCTTTACAGACGTGTTGTTGATGGAGGACATTCGGAGCTTTTTAAGTCCTACGCATCGCCACAGCCCTTCGGGGTCCACCCTCAGAGAACGACTCGACCGACAGGTAGCAGACTACCTCGCCTTAACTGCAGATATCGACACTCTGAGGAGCGATGAACCCCTTGACTACTGGGTGTGCAGGCTTGACCTGTGGCCTGAGCTATCCCAATTTGTGATAGAACTTCTGGCCTGCCCCGCTTCAAGTGTCCTGTCAGAAAGGACCTTCAGTGCAGCAGGAGGTATTGTCACTGAGAAGAGAAGTCGCTTAGGTCAAAAAAGTCTAGATTACCTCACCTTTATTAAGATGAATGAGGGATGGATCCCGAAGGGACTGACAGTGGGCGATACATTCGACTAAAAAAGGCCTGATGAGATGAGCTGCCTTGGGCTAAAAATGGTCCACACGCTGCTGTATTTTATCTTTGAATGCCGGATGACTTGCGTGACTTATCCGCCACCAACTAGGGTTCAAGCCGCAATGTTTTAGGGCACTTTCTGCCTGGGAAACAAACATCAATTTTTCTGGCCACTGCTACAGCAGCGGCTGCAACAATACCTAATTTTTCAGGCATGTGTACATGCCTAATTTTTCGGGCCTCTGGTGCTGCACTGTGGCTTCAAAAACCAAACCAAAAAAAAAGGCACATAACAGGGATTAAACTGATAGGAATAGTACTACTTAACACACCACTTCTATCTGGTGGCACATTAGATTGCACGCGCAGTGCCCCAAATTTGAAGTAGGAGGTCCGACCAAGCATCTTTTTCCATCTCCCGGTTCCTAAAATCGATGCCATATACACTTCCCCTGATAGGGGATGTAACAGGGATTAAACTGATAAGAATAGAACTACTTAACACACCACTCCTATCTGGTGGCACATTAGATTGCACGCGCAGTGCCCCAAATTTGAAGTAGGAGGACCGACCAAGCATCTTTTTCCATCTCCCGGTTCCTAAAAACGATGCCATATACACGTCCCCTGATAGGGGATGTAACAGGGAATTAAACTGATAAGAATAGTACTACTTAACACACCACTTCTATCTGGTGGCACATTAGATTGCACGTGCAGTTCCCCAAATTTGAAGTAGGAGGACCGACCAAGCATCTTTTTCCATCTCCCGGGTCCTAAAATCGATGCCATATACACGTCCCCTGATAGGGGACGTAACAGGGATTAAACTGATAGGAATAGTACTACTTAACACACCTTATAATAATGCAGAGAGAGGCAATGCAGAGAGAGGAGTCTGAAGAAGAGGAGTCAGAGAATGAAGGTGGCTTTGAGGAGGTGGAAGACCAAACACAGCAGGCGTCCCAGGGGGCTTGTTGTCACCTTTCGGTGTTGTACGTGGCTGGGTGGAGGAAGAGACCTTCAATGACATCAGTGAGGACAAGGAACGGGACATGGCTAGCTTGGTATCCAACCTTGTGCAAATGGGGAGTTTGCGGTTGTGCAAATGGACTGTTTGCGCTGTGCATTAAACGGGGAGTTTGGTCTGTCACTGTGAAGCGGGCGTAACCCTTATACTACCTGATCGATTCAACATCATACCTGATGTTTTAAAGCACGTTATTCCAAACAATTTAGGAATGTTATAGATAGATTTATGCCCTTTATGGATTAAAACCAGACTCTGCATCAACTATGTAATTTTCCATGGGAGTTTTGCCATGTATCCCCCTCCGGCATGCCACAGTCCAGGTGTTAGTCCCCTTGAAACAACTTTTCCATCACTATTGTGGCCAGAAAGAGTCCCTGTGGGTTTTAAAATTCGCCTGCCTATTGAAGTCTATGGTGGTTCGCCTGTTCGCAAACATTTATGGACATTCGCGTTCACCGTTCGCGAACCCAAATTTTTATGTTCGCGACATCACTGATATTAACCCCTAATCTGCCGCTCCGGACATCGCCACCACCTACATTATACTTATTAACCCCTAATCTGTTGCCCCCAACATCGCCGCCACTATATTAAATGTATTAACCCCTAAATCTAGTCAAACCCTAACCCTAACACCCCCTTACTTAAATATAATTTAAATAAATCTAAATAAAATTACTATCATTACCTAAATAATTCTTATTTAAAACTAAATACTTACCTATAAAATAAACCCTACGATAGCTACTTTTTTTAGGTTAGGTCTTTGGGCAGCAATAGAACTAAATGTCCATTTAAGGCAATGCCCATCCAAATGCCCTTTTCAGGGCAATGGGGAGCTTAGATTTTTTTAGTTAGGCTTTTATTTGGGGGTTGGTTGTGTGGGTGGTGGGTTTTACTGTTGGGGGGTTGTTTGTATGTTTTTTTTTACAGGTAAAGGAGCTGATTTCTTTAAGGCAATGCCCCGTAAAAGGCCCTTTTAAGGGCTATTGGTAGTTTAGTTTTGGCTAGGTTTTTTTTTATTTTGGGTGGGCTTTTTTTATTTTGATAGGGCTATTAGATTAGGTGTAATTAGTTTAAAGATCTGTAATTTGTTTTTTATTTTCTGTAATTTAGTGTTTTTTTTTGTGATTTAGCTAATTTAATTTAATTTATTTAATTTTATTTAATGTAGGGAATTGATTTAATTGTATTGTAGTGTTAGGTGTTATTGTAACTTAGGTTAGGTTTTATTTTACAGGTAAATTTGTATTTATTTTAGCTAGGTAGTTATTAAATAGTTAATAACTATTTAATAACTATTCTACCTAGTTAAAATAAATACAGAGTTGCCTGTAAAATAAAAATAAACCCTAAGCTAGCTACAATGTAACTATTAGTTATATTGTAGCTAGCTTAGGGTTTATTTTATAGGTAAGTATTTAGTTTTAAATAGGAATTATTTAGTTAATGATAGTAATTTTATTTAGATTTATTTAAATTATATTTAAGTTAGGGGGTGTTACGGTTAGGCGATGTTAGGGGCGGCATATTAGGGGTTAATAATATTTAACTAGTGTTTGCGAGGCGGGAGTGTCGCGGTTTAGGGGTTAATATACTTGTTATAGTGGCGGCGATGTCCGGAGCGGCAGATTAGGGGTTAAAAATTGTATTATAGTGTTTGCAATGCGGGAGGGCCTCGGTGTAGGGGTTAATAGGTAGTTTATGGGTGTTAGTGTACTTTTTAGCACTTTAGTTATGAGTTTTATGCTACAGCTTTGTAGTGTAAAACTCATAACTACTGACTTTAAAATGTGTTACGAATCTTGTCAGTAGAGGCTGTACCGCTCACTTTTTGGCCTACCAGGACAAACTCGTAATACCAGCCCTATGGAAGTCCCATAGAAAAAAGGCTTTCTAAACTTTACGTAAGTAGGTTTGCAGTAAGGCCAACAAAGTGTGCGATACACCTATATCTGCAAGACTCGTAATAGCATTGGGCTAAAAAAGCAGTGTTAGGACCTGTTAACGCTGCTTTTTTACCTTAACGCACAACTCGTAATCTAACCGTTAGTTTTTTGTTTTGTTTTTATTTAACCCTTTGAGTGCTAAGCACATTCCCACCTGGGTGCTAAGCTGATTTAATTTTTTTTTTTTTGTGAAAAAAAAGTTGTAACTTTTTTTTTATTTTTTTCCAGATCCCCAAGACTTACACCATTGGAAAGGTTAGGCGATTACGTTTCCAATGGTGGGTCTTGGGGGTCTATAGCTGCTTGGATGCCTGAGACACAGGCTTCTAAGCAGAATGCCCCCTTTCCCTATACTTTGTATTTACAAATTGTTAATAAAGTTGCGCAGTGACGTCATCACGTCATTGCGCGTGACGTCACAGCGCAAAACGTGATTGCCTGTCACTCTACAGGCACGATCGCTGGGGTAGGAGCGGGTGGGAGCCCCCAGATCTCCCTCAAGGTGGCAGAGTGCTAGTGAC
The DNA here is from genome assembly GCF_027579735.1 of Bombina bombina. Taxonomy (NCBI): domain Eukaryota; kingdom Metazoa; phylum Chordata; class Amphibia; order Anura; family Bombinatoridae; genus Bombina; species Bombina bombina. Next base: position 224,289,601 of record NC_069499.1, read on the forward strand.
CACTCTGAGCCGTCATTAGCACCAAAAGGGTTAAAGAAACATGAAACCCAGATTTTTTTTTCATGATTCAGACAGAGACAGATTACAAGTGGAGCGCTAAATATCGATTGCATGCTAGGAAGCATCGTGCTCACAAGAGCGCTCTTCCATAGGCTCTTATGAGAGCCTCATACTTATGCCATCACAGACGGCATCAGAAACTCACACAGCGAAGGAGGTATGTTTTTCTAACACCCTACTACCACCAACTTTAAAGCCCCAAAACTGCGTAGTGCTAGATTTTTTTTTTTTATAAAAAACTACAATGCCCTTTATTTTGAGGGCATTTGGGCCACTTTTAGAAGATTAACCAGAGATCTAATCTCTGGTTAATTTTCAGAGTGCCAATTGCTACAGCGAGGTTGCATTAGCAATAACCAGCCACTAGTAATGGCTGGTTAATTATTGCGCTCTCACAAATGGGCAAAGTTGCCCACTTGCAGGGGTGCAATAATTTAGTACTCCACTTGTAATCTAGCCCAGAGTGTACAATTTTAATACAATGTTAGAATTGATTTATTTTATCAAATATTCTGTGTTAACTTGATATCATTTGTTGAAATGCAGGTAGGTAGGCTTAGGAGTGAGCCTGTGTCTGGAGCACGATAGGGTAGCAGTGTTCCAAATGCAATTTCAGAGCGGCCGCTCTGAACTCATCATGCAGCATTCAATGATCGGCTCCCACTGATGACGTCAGTTGCCAACGAAAAAAGTATACGGCAGCAAAAAAAGTAATCGCACAATGGCTGGGTGCAATGCCGGGATAAACAGTGAACCAACTGTGAATAAGTAATATAAATAGAAAAGTCCAGCAGCACAGCAGAGAATATTAAAAAGATAAGTTTATTCCATCACCAAGAAAAAGTACAGAACATAGACCAATCGTGTGACGCGTTTCACGCCCTCTAGTGGCGCTTCCTCATAGAGTGTTGCAAGACTGCTTTTAACAATGTTATACTTTTTGCACTAAATAGCAGCACAAACTGCTTCCTTACAGAGCACTAGGCACATGCACGCTACCTACCTAGGTATACTCTTGAACAAAGATTACTATTAGAATGAAGTAATTTAATATTAGATGTCAATTGGAAAAGTTTTAAAAATTGTGGGTAAAATTATTGTTTTCATTCCCCTTTTAAATAATAGTTTATTCAGTTTGGGTTTTCATCATAGTTTTTTTATTTTATTCTTTTTGTGTTCATTTAAAATGGAATTATTTAAACAGGTTTCTAAACAGCATGAACATAAACTACTAAATGAAAATAAATCCATATCTGAGTTGAGTAGATTGATTAAGGCTTTTAAGTGCATTGTTTTCTCTGCTTCCCTGCAGTCAGCATGTAATGCAGTGTCACACAGAAATATGTATAAAAAATTGTTCCATTTTAATTAAAAAGGCAAATGTTGTTTGTTCAAAGTCAGATTAACAGGTTTTGTGAGTACGCAGCATTTTCTGTAACGCAGTATGGCTGTTCATTAGCCTTTGCATTATCTGATAATCTCCATTTGCATGTTCCAATTTATAATGATGCTTTATGACATTTATCAAAACTGAAGTTAACTGCTGCATTAGAATTATATTATTGGTGCCATTTATATTTTACAATGCTTTAAGCTTGGTTCAAGGAGGCACAAATTAATAAAGAAGTGGGCGTTATGACGAGAATCATTTTATTATGATTAAAATAACTTATCAAGATTTTATGTAATACAAGAACTTTGTCTTATACTCCTAACCATTACCTCTGAACATTAGATAAAATATCTCAGAAACCATGTACTCTACATTATATAGCATAGGTATCTTTACCTGTAAAATGTTGTCATGGTATAAGGACTTAGACACTGATGAGTTTTATAATAAGAGCAGTGGTGTTTGTGCTGGGGTTTTGGCAGTTCCAGCCTGGATTCAAACCTGGGTCTGCACAGTGGTAACCTTGCCTGTGGGATACCTTGGACAGTGGAAGGATTATAGTGGGGTTAACCTGGATTGAGGGTAATATTTTTCTATAAAGGATGGGTGAGACAGAGTGATACATGTTCCTGTGTTCAGGTGGTGAATATCAGCTGTGTGTGTTAATGGCTCAGGGACTGCATTTCCCAGAAATGTTCCTCTTTCTTATCCTTAGACATATTACCTTTAGTCATGACAACAGCAAGTGCAAGCACAGGTTCAGGTTTATTGAGCAGAAAAAGAAAAAGGGCAGTAACCACTAGTAAAAATAAGCACAGTTCACATGAATTAAACATTGCACACAGAATTTGTGGGAACAGTTCACAAATAAATGGGCCAGTACTCAGTGTCTGCAGGAAAAGTTCACATGTGACACGATATACCGAGTCTGTGGTTAACAGGAACCTCAGGAAGGCAGGTTATATGGCTGGAACCACAGACAGGTAGCTAATCTAATCTGTGAGACTGGAACCACAAGCAGCAGGTAAGATGTGCAATTGGAACTATAGGCAGGATGGTAAGCTGTCAGACTGGATCCACAAGCAGGAAGATAGGATGTGTAACTGGAACAATTGGCAGGATGGTAAACTGTGAGATTGGAACCATAAGCAGCAGGTAGGCTGTGTAACTGGAACCATATGCAGAACGGTAAGCTGTGAGACTGGAACCACAAGCAGCAGGTAGGCTGTGTAACTGGAACCATATGCAGAACGGTAAGCTGTGAGACTGGAACCACAAGCAGCAGGTAGGCTGTGTAACTGGAACCATATGCAGAACGGTAAGCTGTGAGACTGGAACCACAAGCAGCAGGTAGGCTGTGTAACTGGAACCATAGGCAGGCAAGCTGTGGACTGGTACCATAGGCAGGAAGGTAAGCTGTGAGACTGGAAACATAGGCAGGCAGGTAGGCTGTGTAACTGGAATTATATGCAGAACGGTAAGCTGTGAGACTTGAACCACAAGCAGCTGGTAGGCTTGTGTAACTGGAACCATATGCAGAACGGTAAGTTGTGAGACTAAAACCACAAGCAGGCAGGCAAGGAGACAAATAGCCATCTACACTCTACTCTCATGTCACTTTTTATCTTTTTTCAATCAAAATTATTTCTTTTAAGAATTCTTCTGAGTGTGGCTTTTCCTTTTGATTTGTGTTTCATCATCTCTCTGTCTCTTTTTCTCTTTTCTCTCTCACAGACTCCTGGTCCTTCTTTATATACCTCTATCTTTAAAGTTAATACTGATATAGTATGAAACTATACATAGAGAAAAGATGAGTCTTGTGGGACAGAGAAGGATTAAAAAAGGGAGGGATTTTAAGGTGCAGAGCTCATAATTTAGGGCACTTCCCTGTATCCTATATATAAAAACATATACACTACAGACTCCCCCACCACTTAGACTCCCCTAACACTTAAATCTCAGTTGTAAAAAAAAAAAACATGAAATCATCTTTTCTGAAGGTAATATTAGTTATATTACCCTTCCTGAAGTTATATTATATTATATATAATCAAATTAACCAATTAGGATCTTAAATAAGTGGACTATGCAAAATTCCATGCACAAACTTTTCTGTTTGGTTAATGATGATTAACCAGTCAGCAATGTTGAAAGTTAAACATTTTTGAATGCATTGATGAAATGAAAGAAAACCACCATTTTTCCAATCAATCTTTAGAAGAGGATGAATATGTGACTGACTTTAGGATTTGTATGGGGTTTATTTTAAACTGCAACATGGAGCAGAGTAGGTGTTGGGAGTATTGGGATTTTGAAAGGTATTGATGTGTGAGTGATGTTAACAATGAGGTGCTTACATAGGTGGATTTAAACTGACAGTAAAGTCACAAAAAAATCTTTCATTATTTAAATAGGGCATGTAATTTTAAACAACTTTCCAATTTACTTTTAATACGAATTTTGCTTTGTTCTCTTGGTATTCTTAGTTGAAAGCTAAATCTAAGAGGTTCATGTGCTAATTTCTTAGACCTTGAAGACTGCCTCTAATCGGAAAGCATTTTGACAGTTTTTTACCACTAGAGGGCGTTAGTTCATGTGTTTCATATAGATAACATTGAGCTCCGGCACGTGAAGCTCCTAAGAGCAAGCACTGATTGGCTAAAAATGCATGTCTGTCAAAAGAACTGAAATAAGGGGGCAGTTTGCAGAAGCATAGATACAAGGTAATCACAGAGGTAAAAAGTATATTATTATAACTGTGTTGGTTATGCAAAATTGGGGAATGGGTAATGAAGAGATTATCTACCTTTTTAAACAACAAAAATGTTGGTGTTTACTGTCCCTTTAAATTTAGTGGTGTAGGGGCTACTAATAGGGATCATCAAGGTGAAGGAAATGTCAAGTGGAGCTTAGGGTTAACAGGGGTTTGAAATGAGGGGAGGTCAATGTAAGATTTAATTGCGATGACTGGATCTGACCAGTAATTATTAGTTGGTAGAAGTTGGTCATGGTTTGTGTTAATTGTTATGGGGTGATCTAGTCAGAACAGTGAAGGATAATTGTGATTGAAACTTCAGTGTGTGACCGTACAGGACAGGTTAAAAGTCTGTTTAGGATTCATGGGCTATAACTCACAAGGACAGATTGGCCTACCAGGGCACCAGGAAATTTCCGGTGGGCTACAGCAACCAATGCTGGTCAACTGTAATTTAAGGGGGTTGTGTTTCTGGTGAGTCAATGCAGCTGTACTGCCACCTCTCTAATTTTCTCCTCTAAACTTAAGGTATTAAGCTTTATTTGTTAGACCTAGACCCTGTACCATTTTATTAGCCCTCCTTTGAATGGTTTCTGGTGTCTAGTCAAGTCATACTGTGAGACAGTGACAAACTATTTTGAGTATCTTCTCCAGATCTTTTTTTACTGTCATGGATGAAATTGGATTGAAGGATGCCTATATCTTGCATTTTATTTTATTAAAAAGTAATATAATTTAAGTCTGATAAAAAATATATTGAGGGAAGGAATATGCTGTCAATCCCCTTTAAAAAAAATAGGGCTTGTGCTTTCTACACTCGATGAAAAATAGGGCCTAGTTCAGCTTTGATAACGCATATCGACCAGTTGGCAGGTTCCATTATAGCAACTTTCAGTTAGCTCATATACTACAGTATAGACACACTCCTGATCTCTTTCACAATTATAAAAAATATCCAGTTTACTTTATCAAATTTACTTCACTTCCATTGTATTCTTTGTTGAAGAGATACCTAGGTTGGTGTCTGGAGCAATTTGTGGTAATTAAGAGTGCCACCATCTAGTGCTCTTGCAAACAAATAACCTTCTTGCTAAAATGCTGCCATATAGAGGTAGATTTATCTAAGGATAGGCGAACTCTGTATGTGCTTTGCTTGTAATTGCTCCCCAGCTCACCTCCGGAGAAGCGCACATGTGCACCTGAATTTATAAAAAAAAGATGTAATTTTGCATGTTTAGTAAAAAGGCGAGCTGGGGCGTAATAATGATAAATTTCGCCTGTCGGAAAAAGCATTTTCTCCCTATTTATCACAGTACATCCCTATAAATATTTACGCCGTCATGTCTTGATTATGAAAAAAGAGTTTTTAGGTATCTATTTTGCACATATTTATATTATATAATGTTTCCGTGCTGTTTTTGCCATATGTTGGTAATTTAAGATCGCAAAAATCAATATATTAATATATCTATAAAACTCTTTGTACCCGTATGCGTATGTGCCCGTGGAAGCGCAAATTTCTGGCAATAACAGTCTCTTCTTGGCGCAGAGCCTTTGAAAAATTAGTTAAAAGAAGAAAGTACTGCATCACAAGATGTAAAAGCATGTATGATAATGGTGTTCGCCTCAGTCTGTATGGCGAAATATAGAACACGCAATTTAAGGAGAAAGTAATGATAAATAAGAAATTGGGCGTATTTGTAGATCGGGCTGTGAAATTACGCCTATTACTAATGTATATTGTTGCACTCGGGAGCGTGCCCATGCGCCTAGACGAATGCAAGCGGAGTGCGAAGAAGTTTCTTTCAGATTTGCGCAATTATAGGCGCAGATTGCTTTCATAAATATGGCGATTGGTGCGTATGCGTTATTTTGCCCGCAATTACAGGCAAATTGCTTTGATAAATCTACCCCATAGTACTCCAGACTTGTGAATGCTCCTGAGTTTACATCCCTGCTTTTCAAAAAAAGATACCAAGAGAACAAAGAACATTTTATTATAGAAGTAAATTAGAATGTATTTTAAATGTGCATGCTCTATCAGGATCATAAAAGAAAAAACATGGACACATGGAACCTCATCAGCCTAACTAGATATGCTTTCATGGAAATGAGCTACCTTTCAAGAAAGGATACCAAGAGAAAGAGATGAGTTTGATAATAGAAAATAAACTGGATTTTTTTAAGGGTATGTTCAATTTAGGCAATAGAATTTCAGTAGCTCTTATCCTTTTGGCTGATTTGAATTTCAAGAATCAAATCAGCCAATAGGAATGTAAGGGACGCCATTTTGACAAGGCTCCCTTGCCTTGAAGATCCAGTGTACGGGGTGACCAGATGAAGAGGACGCTCTGCGCCGGATGTCTTTAAGGATGGATCCGCTCCGCGCCACCGGGATGAAGATAGAAGATTCTGTCTGGATGAAAATAGAAGATGCCGCCTGGATGAAGACTTCTCGTCGCCTGAATGCAGACTTCTCGCCATCTGGATGAAGACTTCTCGCCGCCTGGATTGAAATGGATGTCTGGACTTCAGAAACTGTGAGTGGATCTCCGGGGGTTAGTGTTAGTTTTTTTAAAAATCTTTTTAGGTGTTTTTTTTTAGATTAGGGTTTGGGCTTTAGGTAAAAGAGCTGAATGCTTTTTCAGGGAAATGTAAAGAGAGGTTGGGTGGTGGGTTTTACTATTGGGGGGTCTTTGTATTTTTTTACAGGTAAAAGAGCTGATCTCTGTAGGGCAATGCCATACAAAAGGCCCTTTAAAGGGCTATTGATAGTTTATTGTAGGCTAGGGTTTTTTATTTTGTTATTTTTCGTAATTTAGTGTTTGTTATTTTTTGTAATTTTAGACTTAATTTTTTTTAGTAGTGTTAGTTTTTTTTATGTGTAATTTAGTTTTTTTAATTGGTAGTTATTTTAATTTTAGTATAATAGTTTAGTATAATAGTTATGTTAGGTTAATTGTTAGTTTAAACTTAGGTTTTATTAATTTCATAGGTAAGTTTTTATTTATTTTAAGATAGGGATATTGTAATTTTAATTCAAAGTTAGGGGGTGATAGGTTTAGGGGTTAATAGTTTAATTTATTAGTGGCGATGTGGGGGGACTGGCGGTGTAGGGGTTAATAGGTTTATTTAGTAGTGGCAATGTGGGGGGCTGGCGGTTTAGGGGTTAATAGGTTAAGTTAGTGACGGCGGTAGCGGGGAGGGGCGGGAATAGGGGTTAATAACTTTATTATAGTTGCAGGGATGTGGGCGGGCGGCAGATTAGGGGTTAATAAGTTTTAAATAGTGTTTGCAATTTGGGAGGGTGGCGGTTTAGGGGTTAATAGGTAGTTTATGGGTGTTAGTGTACTTTGTAACATTTTAGTTATTTTTGTGTAACATTTTTGTTACACAAAATCCATAACTACTGCTCTCAGATGGCGGTATGGATCGTGTCGGTATAGGGTGTAACGCAAGCTTTTTAGCCTCACCAAACAACCTATAATTTCCTGCGCTATGGAAATCCCACGCAAAAACATCATTTTTTTGAGTGCGGGATTGACGTTGCATTACAGGCTAACATCCTTACGATATAGCTATACCGACACGACTCGAAATGGCTGCATTACTGTTTTTTACGCTGAAATTGCCATGTTTTCAGCGTTAAAACCATAACTAGCCGTCTATTTGCACACATACTGAAGACATTAGAGTGATTATAGAAAAAATATAGGATATCCAGTGAAGAATAGGAGTGCGTGATTTGCCTGTAAAAGTGTAGAGCTGTATTATAAAATCAGTTGAGGAGTAAAATTAATTTGACCTTGATAATAATCAGCCCAATTTTTATAGCTTTATCTCATTTTCGCTTTCTAGTCAGTAGTCATTTGGCTAGATTAGATATGACCCGGTCACACGGTCACACTGTCAGAATAGAAAACGTATAGCTAAGCATATATATTTGTCATACGCAATTCCATAATTACAGTAAATGTGTTTGTGAGATCTATTCAGGCCTCTTTAATTCCAGTCAAAGCCCCATAAAACCATAAGAAGGTGTGCGCCTGTTAATACACGCATTTCAATTGGCGACTTTTCACCTACCCCTAACCTTTTTTTTTTTATTGCTCACTTCAAATTGCTGAAGTAGCACAGATCGTAATAAGATATTTTACTGTTGCCAACTTTGGAAAATGTATTTATATAGTGATATAGTGACATATGCATAAAAATTCTTAAAGGGATAAGGACATTAAAATATTAAATTTACATAATTCAGATACAATGTGCTATTCTAAAAAAAACTCTTTCAAATTTACTTCAGTTATGAAAATTAACCTCTTTTTTATTTATTTTGTTACAACTCTTAATGTCTTGTAGATCTACTTTCTTAAAGTTTTTACAGCGTATCATGTCTGCCAGACATTGATAAATCGGCCCCAATGTGTCTAATTTGCTTTCAATTTTTTTTCTAGAACAAGTGGTTAAGTCGATTGTGGTCATCAAATCCATGCATAATATGGGTCACTTTTCCAATATCCAATCCGATTTTTTTCAAATACGAGAGTAATGTAAAAGTTTGCTTCTTGATCATCTCTATATTGAAAAAAGGTGTATTTGGAACCGAAAAATTTGATTAACAATAATGGAATCCTCATAACATTTATATTTAATATCAGAATGTGGGGACAAAAAAACTGGTACGTGACTAAGGATCGAGGAGCAACACATATTTTTGCACAAATTTTAATATTTTGAAATGTACATCAATAATGCTATAGTTTGGATTCATAGAAACATTACAACACTTTAACTACAAGCTTATTGTAATACCATATCGTTTTCAGTAAAATAATTATTTTTTTGTGAATATTTTATTATCTAGACAGGACAGAGGACTTGTTTCTCACAGATTTCTAATAGCTAAAATCCACTAACACTGCTACCCAATCCCTCCAGGACCTCCAATCTCTTTAGTTCTTTGTTATTTGAAGCACATGTTCCTTAAAGCTCAACTCTCTTTAGTTAGTCAACTTCCTAGAATAACTTAATCTTTGTTGATGAGACTGGATAGACTGGAGAAACTGAGGAGACAGAAAGTGTTTCTGGGTAATGTTATCCAAACAGGATTCATGATTTTGTTTCTTTTAAGGGGAAGCTGCATTTTATACATGGGGCACCATTTATCAATTGGCAGACACAAGGTTCGCTGTCATGAACCTTGTCCGCCTAGCCTCGAGGCGAGTGGGCAGCATCCGCTGCCTGCATTTAACATGCACCAGCTGCTGCTTTGATCTGTCCGGGATGATTGAAATCCACCACACTTTAGGTTGCAAAGATGTTAAGTAGCAGCGGTCTTACTTAACCGTTTCAGACTCACTCATGCAAGCCTGAAATGCCGAGACTCTGAAGCTGCTATCACCCACTGGATACATGGAGCCCATGCTGCCACTTATGTTTAAGAAATGCTGTCCAAGACATCTTAAAGGGACGTGAAACCGTACATTTTTCTTTCATGATTTATATTGAGCATACAGTTAACCAACTTTCCAATGTACTTCAAGTTATTGGAATACTTTGTTGGAAGAGCAGCAATGCGCTACTGTGAGCTAGATGAACATATTGGGTAAGCCATTGTCAGTAGGCATAAATGTGCAGCCATCAATCAGCAACTAGCTCCTAATAATGCATTGCTGTATGCTTTTCAACAAAGGATACACAAGGTACAAAGCAAAATAGGTAAAAGAAGTTCATTGGGAAGTTGTTTAAAATTGCATGTTCTATCGGAATTCACTGTCCTTTTAAGTACAACAAAGACTAGAAATTTAATGCCATTGGGCAACTGAAACAGCATTAATACGATTCATCAGTCTTAGGTTACTAGACACATTTAGAGCTGTAGACACCATTTGGTGTCTACACCCTTAAGTAAAAAAAAAAAAAAGACCCCTTAAGTACCACTACTGAGGGGCTTCTATACTAGTGAGAAAGCAGCTAGTAGTGAGTAAAAAGACTGAGTGACAAAACATCCAGGGATGAATAAAATTATCATAGGAGCACCTTCTACAGTGTTTTTGTTTAGGAGAAACAGGAAGGTTTGAATAACTTCAGTGATCAACTTTGTGTTGTAGTTATTAAATGAAGGCTGCTCAAATAACCAAATTTCAGTTAATCACCTTAAAGATTTTTAAATTTCTGTTTCTAAAAACCCCCAAATACGTTTCTAAGAATATAAAAAAAGGCAGCTTAAATATGTTGTTTCAATCTATAACCAGTAGGTGGCAGCAGAATATTGTCATTTATATGTGCACAAAACACATAATTGTCATTGCTTTCAAGACTTAAGGTACCTCTGAGATCCTATTAGATTGAAAAATGTATGTGAGCTGCACATAAATTAAACTTTAAATAGAATTCAGATTATGGCTTGTAACAGCATTGTCTTGACACTTGCATACAGGTTGTATCACAATAGGTACTGAAGGCTTTTTTTGTGTAGCACAAGAATATTTTTGCCAAGCATTAAATATGCCTCACAGACTTCTAACCATTAGGGGATATTAGTAATGTACCTGCATTGCTAAGAAGTCAAGTCTTTTTAAAAGGACAAAACATTTAGCAGCCATTGAAATGCTAATTTTTGGCTTATGTGCTGGTCTTTACAAGAACTATTTTTTTTTCAATCTCACTGTCTGAGAGACTTAAAAGCTTTTCTTATTATTCAGCGCTAGCAGCACAAACTTTATTTTTCTGATAACAAAGTGAGGGTTAATTAGATTCTCAGTTTTTCATGTTGTAGGTAAACAAGAGATAAACCAATTTTTATCCATGATTAGAAGTTTGTTTAGTTTAAAATCACAAAACAAAGCATGACGTTTTGCCAAATATATGATCCAACACAAGCACTGTTGACAATCATATTCAAAATTTTATAAAGGAGTCAAATTACTAATCTTATGTTTTGTTTGTATTTACAACTATTAGCGTGCATTTTTTTATACAGTATATACTGTATGTGTTTATAATCCAATTCAAGGTATAATTCAATGACAAAGCTGTACATAAAAAAAAGAGTACATAACAAAATATTTTGTTTAATTTGACAAAGACAGTCAAAATCGCAATATTACAAATTTTCCAAAAGGCAAAATACAATCTTAATTAAACAAAAAGTTCACATTGCTTATCAGTATACAAATGACAATTTATTTTTACCATGAACTGGATAATTTTTGAAAAATAAAAGACAACCCGGAAACTATAGAAAAGGGAAAAAAAGATGTACCGCGTTCCTCAAGACCAGCCCAGATTAATCATTAAATAATCATGGTTGCGCGACGATGCGTTGGCATCCATTGCTGAGATAGGAAATCTTTTTTTTGTAGTGACAATATAAACTGAATCTGTCTTGTTAAAGGCCATGCTAGTATTACTCTTAACCGTTTTGTACAATACAATCTTATATATTTTTCTGAGAGAAGTTTGCTATCTTGCAATTCGATCGTCATTTGAAGAGTCATAGGGGTATATTTATTAAATTGCGGAAGGACATGATACGATGTAGCGTATCATGTCCACCGCACATTGATACACTGTCTGCATTTGTCATTGCAGTTCATTGCAGTTTATTTTGTGGGTTTGGGGGGGTGGGGGTTTGTAATGTTAGGGTGTGTTTGTTTTTATTTTTTGAAAAAGAGCTGTTAACTTTAGGTCAATGCCCTACAAAAGGCCCTTTTAAGGGTCCTTGGTAGTTTATTAGAGATAAGGTTTTTTTTACATTGGGGTGTTTTTTTTGTTTTTTTTTAAACGGGGTATTAGAATAGGAACATTTTAATTTTTTTGGATAATTTCGTTTGTTATTTTTTGTAATTTTAGTGTTTATCATTTTTTGTAATTGTAGTTTTAATTTTTTAGTAATCTTAGGTTTTTTAATTTTAGTAATGTTAGGTTTTTGATTTTTATTAATGTTAGGTTTTATTAGTGTAAGTTTAGGTTTTATTTTTATTGCACAGGTAAGTTTGTATGTATTTTAATTAGGTAGTTAGTACATAGTTATATTTTAGCTAGCTTAGGTTTTATTTTTATTTCACAGTTAAGTTTTTATTTATTTTTAAATAGGTAGTTAGTTAATAATTTTAACTTTAATTTAGGTCTATTTTATTTATGTTAAAATAAGGGGGTGTTAGGTTTAGGGGTTAATAGTTTAATTTAGGTTGTTGTGATGTGGGGGACATCGGTTTTGGGGTTAATAGGTTTAGTTAGTGTTGGCAATGTTTGGGAATGGCGGTTTAGGGGTTAATAGGTTTAGTTAGTGTTGGAGATGTTTGAGAAATGCGGTTTAGAGGTTAATAGGTTTAGTTAGTGTCAGCTATGTTGGGGAACTGCGGTTTAGGTGTTTGTAGCGGGTCTCGGTACCCCAGACTGGGTATACCCGCTAAAGTCAGCTTCCTCCCACCAAACGCCAACCCATGAACCTTCACTGGATACCGGCCGCTATTAGAATAACGGCTGCTGCAAGTTGTTACCCCCAAGAACATTAGCCAAGACTGAATGCTTGAGGGTCAAAATTGGAACTGCTTTATTGCACAGAAAACACAGCTTTTATACATTTCCAACAAATTGGGGTAGTTACTACATAATCAATAGAAACAAATATTATACAATGATACAAACATCAGACAATGGTAAGTTAAACAAGATTCTAATCACATCCTGACTTACAAACGGACAATGGATGACTCACACAATAACAGAAAGACACTTCACACAGCTTGAGTTTTTTTAAATTACTGTTGCAGTATTAAAACATATTAAGGATAACTTAAGTTTACCTAAGTAATAATTAATATTTCTTTATCTATATGTGTGTATTTTTTCGTTTTGTTCTTTAATTTCAGCCAATAGACAATTCGATGTAAAACACAAGACCAGTTTGTTACCATTGCCAGTAAAGCATGAACTAGTTGGGTGGTAAAATAAATAGTTTACTGCCTGTGGTTACATGCTGAGCTCATTATATCTAAGGTTCTTTTGAACACACAGATAGACGTGACTGTGTCTTGAAGTTCTGCTGCATAGACTAGTGCTTGAAGTAAAGCAGATTGGGTCTTCAATAGAATTGATTATCAGGTAGACTCAACTGCTTAATAAAGTGCATCTTAAATGCATTGAAGCCTGATGATTTCAAAATATACAGAGTATTGTAAAATAGCAAGATGGGCATCAAAGAATTTGCTGCATTCTGAACTCAGTTAGAAATATAATGTATGGCTGTGTGGTAGAGCAAACTGTATGGGAGCTATGGCTGTATACCACGTTTTTCACAGTTAGATTACTGCAGTGAAAATATTTATCAAGGGCTGGCAGACCTGATCCGACACTGCGGATCAGGTCCGCCAGACCTCGCTGAATACGGCAAGCAATATGCTCGCCGTATTCAGCATTGCACCAGCAGCTCACAAGAGCTGCTGGTGCAACGCCGCCCCCTGCAGACTCGCGGCCAATAGGCCACCAGCAGGGGGGTGTTAATCAACCCGATCATACTCAATCGGGTTGATTTCCGGAGATGTCTGTCCATCTGCTCAGAGCAGGCGGACAGGTTATGGATCAGCGGTCTTTGTGACCGCTGCTTCATAACTGCTGTTTCTGCAGGCTCGCCAGAAACACGGGGCATCAAGATCCATTTGGAGCTTGATACATATGCCCCAAAGCCCAAACATTTTCATTTTCGATTCAGATAAAGCATACAATTTTTTTAAAAAAGTTTCCAGTTTACGTCTATTACCAAATTTGCTTCTTTCCCATGATATTCGGTATTGACAAGATACCTAGGTAGGCATCTGGGGCACTACATGGCAGGAATTAGTGCTGCTATCTAGTTCTTGTTCAAATGGATCTTGCAAAACTGCTGCCATATAGTGCTCCAAAAATGGGCAGACTCCTAAGCATACGCCCGTTTTTTTCAACAAAAGATACAAATAGAATTAGGAAAAATTTAAAATAGAAGTAAATTAGAATGTTGTTAAAATCACATGCCCTATCTGAATCGTTAAATATTTTTTTGGGGTTTTCATATCTGTTTAAGTGCTATTAAATTTTCGAATGCAGAATTGCTGCTATGTAAGTTAACCAGGTGCTGGAGGATCATGGTAATCTCTCTCTCTCTCTCTCTCTCTTTCCCTTTCTCTCTCTCTCTCGTTCTCTCTCGTTCTCTCTCTCTCTCTTGTTCTCTCTCTCTCTCTATAGGATTGTGTACAATGGAGTGTATGTTTCCCCACACATTTTGCAATGTTGTTGGTGGAATTGTGTTTATGGGCTGGTAATCCACTCCAAAGTTTGGATGTCGCAGAATATTGTCACAGAATATCTCTTTAAGTGCTATTAAATTTTCTAATGCAGAATTGCTGCTATGTAAGTTAACCAGGTGCTGGAGGATCATGGTAATTTCTCTTTCTCTCCCTCTCTCTCTCTCTCTCTCTCTCTCTCTTTCCCTTTCTCTCTCTCTCTCGTTCTGTCTCTCTCTCTCTCTATAGGATTGTGTACAATGGAGTATATGTTTCCCAACACATTTTGCAATGTTGTTGGTGGCATTGTGTTTATGGGCTGGTAATCCACTCCAAAGTTTGGATGTCAAAGGAAAGAGGGACTGGAATTTATATATCCAGTAAGTCTCCCTCTGGCAAAGATGATTATATCTATTACCTCTAAAAGAGCATGATATGCTCTCAATGGGTGTGATGACAAATGTATTGCATTTCCCATGTTGGTTTACGCTGTGTCTGGATACACTGTGTTTTAGGGAACCTTTCCTTAAGTTTCTATTGTGTTCACTCCACCTAGTTCTTATCTGTCTACATGTGCGCCCTAAATACTGTAAAGCACATTCACAAGTTAGAGCGTATATCACATATTCAGTACTACAAGTGATGTGGGTTTTGATATCAAAGGTCTCCCCTGTCGTATGACTGGTTATACTGGTACTGCCATGATTAATAGATTTACACATTAGGCACCTCTTTTTGTTACATTTTAAAGCTCCTGGTTTCTTAGTGTGCCCTGTTGTCTTTAGAGGTAGTGTATGATGCGTATTTCTTTTAGAGACAACTATTTTACTAGGTGCTAGTTTTTGTTTTAACGTGGGAGCACGTCTAAAAATCATTCTGGGGCTACATTCAAGGTGTCCTTTAAGATAAGGATCTTTTAATATAATCGGCCAATGTTTCTTTAGGGTGTCTCTTATAATATGGTGGCTGGAACAATATTGAGTGATGAAGGATACATTAGATCTAGTCTAATGTAATGAGGGAGAACCTGGTGTTCTATGGCCGTTATATAGAGGATTTGATATTCATTTGGAGAGGGTCTTATCCTTCCATCCATGAGTTTATAGACAATCTTAACTCTAACGAAATGGGCCTCACTTTTACATCCAACATCCAAAAAGAAAAAATTTAATTTCTTGATGTTTATTAAGAATGGAATACAGATGGGGATTTGTTGTCATCAACTTACTTAAAAAATGTTGATAGCAACAATTTCTTACATTTTGAAAGTAATCACCTAAACAACTGGAAAACTAACATACCCTATAGTCAATTTAGGCGCATCAGGAGAAATTGTGGCAATATGGAATTGTATGACTCACAATCAACTATACTAATAAATAGATTTAAAGAAAAAGGCTATCCTGATAATCTAATTATGGATGGCTATAGGAGAGCTAGAATGATAGTAGAGTTCCATTTTAAGACAGGCCCCCAAGAATAAAGACAGAACATCTGAGCAATCTAAGACTAGATCTAATATATCCTTCATCACTCAATATTGTTCCAGCCACCATATTATAAGAGACACCCTAAAGAAACATTGGCCGATTATATTGAAAGATCCTTATCTTAACGGAAATCTTGAATGTAGCCCTAGAATGATGTTTAGACGTGCTCCCACGTTAAAACAAAAACTAGCACCTAGTAAAATAGTTGTCTCTAAAAGAAATATGCATCATACACTACCTCTAAAGACAACAGGGCACACTAAGAAACCAGGGGCTTTCAAATGTAACAAAAAGAGGTGCCTAATGTGTAAATTTATTAATCATGGCAGTACCAGTATAACCAGTCATACGACAGGGGAGACCTTTGATATCAAAACCCACATCACTTGTAGTACTGAATATGTGATATACGCTCTAACTTGTGAATGTGCTTTACAGTATTTAGGGCGCACATGTAGACAGATAAGAACTAGGTGGAGTGAACACAATAGAAACTTAAGGAAAGGTTCCCTAAAACACAGTGTATCCAGACACAGCGTAAACCAACATGGGAAACGCAATACATTTGTCATCACATCCATTGAGAGCATACCATGCTCTATTAGAGGTAATAGATATAATAGTCTTTGCCAGAGGGAGACGTACTGTATATATAAATTCCAGTCCCTCTTTCCTTTGGGACTCAATGAAGTTATAGATCTAGCAGCATTTTGAGATCACACACATTTATTCCACCTCTTTCACTTATACCACTCCCATATTAATCAACTCACTATTATTTAATATATTTAGTACTTTATTTCTACAATTGAAGATAGTGACATTAATATGTATCACTAATTCTCATATTTATTATAACTAATGATAATATTTTTATTTTTTAAGAGTTATATGCCTTCATTATAATTTAATTTAGTGTGGGGTCCTGTAGCCCAGTGGCCAGGTATACAGCCTCCCATCCGAAAGGTTGTGAGTTTTTACAGCTGCTAATTTTTTCACAAATTCACTTGTTAATTTTATGGGACATTATTGTCCAATATTCATTTAAATATATCAGGCACAGAAAAGGCACTCGCTGGTTAGGTAAAACATAACATTTAATAAATTACATTAAAAAGCATGACGTTTCGGAGGCATTCCGCCCCCTTTATCAAATGCACGATACAGCTTGAAAAATTACAAAAGCAGTATACCCCCTCAGTAACCCCATCACCTTAAATACATGTGTGTAGCTCCATTAGACGCAGAGCCGCAAATGCGGCCCGTGTGCAGTGCTGGGCGGAAGTGACGTCATCAGCGTGAATCACGCTCAGACGTCGGTTGCCTAGGGAATATACAGACGCGGTGTATCGGCTAATGACATGGCCCAAATATCTGATTGTAAACAAAACATAACGATCAGTCTAGATACCGCAATTGATGTGTATATTCCAGGTGCCGCATAATGGTTGCTAACATTAAAAACATAAATTTAAATTTAAAATAGATCCAACGATCCAATTGTACATATGGAGGACAAATATAAACAGTGCAGGGCATGATTAGTATAACGCTTAATTATGACATATACTCTGTGATCAAACATCAACTATATACCAGAAGTGGAAAGTTGCATATTTAATATATTTTGATATTATCCAATTCATGTATTAAATCACTTAACTAGTATATATCCACTGTAATCATGTATCCCAGAGTATGGCAGAAACCTAGATACCAGAGGACAAGAACCAGAGATTTGTAGGACATGAAATGGAGCACGTAACATGTCAGTTCAAAGCATCTACTGTGCGTAAGCGAGGTTAGAGTCATTAGGTCAATATAAAGAGTCCAGAGCCACATTGATAGAACATTTAGGATTCCATGTAGAATGGTGAAAAGTCTAGCATGGTGTTCAACCCCTTTGGTGCTAGGGTATCTAGCATGTATATCCACCTAGTCTCAAGTCTGAGCAGTCGATTGCCCCTATTGCCTCCCCTTGTTAATGGTGGCACATGGTCTATAAGCATAGTTCTAAGACTTGAGACACTATGCTTGCAACGGGCAAAGTGGCGCGCTACTGGCTGATCGGAGTCACCCTTATTAAGGGCGTCTCTAATCGCACAGCGGTGATTGGCCATACGTTCCCGGAATGTAGTGACCGTCTTGCCTATGTAGACAAGGGAGCATGGGCAAATCAACATATAAATTACATAGGTGCTCATACATGAAAGTCTATAGTTGATTCTATATCGCTTGTTGGTATGTGGGTGTTGGACCGTTTCTCCTTTCAACATGCTGTCACAAGTCACACAGTCCCCACATTTAAAGCAACCCTTCTTGTTCGACTTCAACCAGGTGGTACCCTCATAACACTTCATGGGGTCAGTTTTTACTAGTAAGTCTCTAAGTTTTTGGCTCGGCGATAGACAACCCTAGGGGGTTGTTTGTGCAGAAATGGTAGTGTTTTGTCGGTATTAATCAAGTCCCAATGTTTGGAGACCATGTTCTTTACATCTTGGTGCATGGGATCAAAAGTGGTGACAAAATTGAGACATTCATCTGTTGTGGTGTTGTCTTTCACGGCGACTACTGCGCCCTCTGATCGTTTCACCATTTTATCCTTAATTTCCCTAACCAGCTCACCATCATATCCACGTGCAATTAACTTGTTGGACATCTCGTCCAACTGAATCTCCCTGTAACATGCCTCGGTATTATTACGTAGAACTATAAATATATATAGCACTTTATTCCCACCATTGAAGATAGTGATATTAATATTTATCACTAATCCTCAAATTTATTATTACTATATACATTGAGACTATCTTAATTTAACAATAGTTATGTCTTCCATTATAATTTAATTCAGTGTGGGGGTCCTGTGACCCAGTGGCCCAGTGGCTAGGTATATTGTCTCCCAACCCAAAGGTTGTGAGTTTGAACCTGGCCACAGCTGTTAAAAACATATGATTTTTTCCCCCCACAAATTCACTTGAATGCACTGATTGGCCACACAGGGGTTGTGCTAACAACAATGAGCCGTGATTGGTCGAATATCGATCATATTGATTTTACCTTTGCCAAAGCATAGCTTATTATCTCTCTATGTAGTTACATTTGTGTTTCACTTTAAAGGGCTAACAATAATACCAACATATTTGGGAGCCACATATTTTGCAAAGACTAAGCCTATTATATATATATGTCTGCAACAAATAACGTTACTAAAACCTCACTAAGCCATTGTCTGAATAGTGGGTGTGTCTAAGTTCACACTCAGTGATTGGACAAATATCGTATAAACATCCAGTACATGCATTGTACTGCACACCACCTAACCTCTCACTCTAAACATATAGAAAGTTTTTCACAAGAAACTGTTTGTATAAAAAGCACTTAGAACAGTCCGAAATCCCAAATGTGTGTTAAATATCTAGAGCAATGAGGATTACAAAAAAACTTACCACAAAGGAAATACTGCATCTACAATTGATAGAGGTGTGTATTAATGCTAGTAATCACAATATATCACATATTTAAACCAAATGTATACTCTAGACTAATTATATTTGTAAGATCATTGGTGTTAAAAACTGTGGAGACCCATAAGCAATAATTTCATGTTATATATGATTGGAATCACTGAAAGCTATATACTGTATTTCTGTTAAAATAAGTACTCATGCTGGAGGACTATATATCCTGCCAATATCAATAAGCACTGTCTCATATTGTTTTAGGTTTTGTTTGCTTGCATATAATATTGTTAATACTTATGGTGAACAACTATCCATATTGGCAATATTATTAAGTACTGTGATTTATTTATATATATGTATATATTGATGTTATTAGCCTGTTATACACTAATTAACAACAGGCTTAGTAACGCCCATTAGGGGTGTGTCCTGATTCACTATTGGTTCAAGTTCTGTTTAAATGGATTGTCAGTTAGAAGGATCACTATGCCTGATGAAACAGCCCATGCTAGGTTGAGAAAGGCGTTGCATGATTTTAAATTTTGCTTGCTATTGTTTTAAACTTATTAATATTTGTTTTAATAAACTGAACTTGTTTTATGCAAGCTTTGGTTCATTACCTTCTATAGTAGTTTTACACACTGCTTCTGACTATCCATCAGCACATATTGTGACAAAGATCCCCCTGCACTATCTACTCTGCACCTGGAGAGGTTTAGCTGGTACACCTGAAGATACCAGCCAGCTCCTACTAGTACATAAGTGTACTTGGGCCAATTGTGAGTACCCATTTGGCTTTTTTTCTTTGATTTCACATATATGGATATATTGATGCACACATGAGGCGCCCCTCTTGTTCTTTATTATTATCTATACAGCTCTAGCTTTGTCTATGAGGAGGAGAGCAGCCTAACTAATTGCTTCATTGTGAGATCATCTAGTTCTACTGAAAGGGTTAGCTGGTACACCTTAAAGACTCCAGCCTGCACCTACCTGTACATAAGTGTACTATAGTTGCATGTGCCGCTCCGGACACCGCCGCCACCTACATCATACTTATGAACCCCTAATCTGCTGCCCCCAACATCGCCGAACCCTACATTATATTTATTAAATCCTACTCTGCCGCCCCCAATGTTGCCACCACCTACCTACACTTATTAACCACTAATCTGCAAGCCCAACGTCGCCGCCACTATAATAAACATATTAACCCCTAAACCGCCACACTCCTGCCTCGCAAACATTAGTTAAATATTATTAACCCCTAATCTGCCGGCCCTAACATCGCCGACACCTACCTACATTTATTAACCCCTAATCTGCCGCCCCTAACGTTGCCACCACTATACTAAATGTATTAACCCCTAAACCTAAGTCTAACCGTAACCCTAATACCCCCTAACTTAAATAGAATTAAAAGAAATCTAAATAAAAATTCCTATCATTAACTAAATAACTATTTAAAACTAAATGCTTACCTGTAAAATAAACACTAAGCTAGCAACAATATAACTAATAGTTACATTGTAGCTTGCTTAGGGTTTATTTTTATTTTACAGGCAAGTTTTTATTTATTTAAACTAGGTAGAATAGTTACTAAATAGCTATTAACTATTTAATAACTACCTAGCTAAAATAAATACAAAGTTACCTGTAAAATGAAACCTAATCTAAGTTACAATTACACCTAACACTACACAATAATTAAATTAATTCTCTAAATTAAATACAATTAAATACAATTAAATACAATTATCTAAAGTACAAAAACAAACAAACACTAAATTACAGAAAATAATAAACAAATTACAAGATTTTTAAACTAATTTCACCTAATCTAATCCCCCTAACAAAATAACCCCCCCCCCCCCAAAAATAAAAAAAGCCCTACCCTACACTAAATTACAAATAGCCCTTAAAAGGGCCTTTTGCGGGGCATTGCCCCAAAGTAATCAGTTCTTTTACCTGTAAAAAAAATTACAAATCCCCCCCAACATTAAAACCCACCACTCACACAACCAACCCTACTCTAATACTCTAAAACCCACCCAATACCCCCTTAAAAAAACCTAACACTAACCCCTTGAAGATCACCTTACCGTTAGAAGTCTTCATCCAACCGGGCCGAAGTCCTTAACGAAGCCGGGAGAAGTCTTCATCCAAGCCGGGCGAAGTGGTCCTCCAGACGGCAGAAGTCTTCATCCAGACGGCATCTTCTATCTTCATCCATCCGGCGCAGAGTGGGTCCATCTTCAAGACATCCGACGCGGAGCATCCTCTTCATCTGACGGCTAAGACTGAATGAAGGTTCCTTTAAATGATGTCATCCAAGATGGCGTCCCTTCAATTCCGATTGGCTGATAGAATTCTATCAGCCAATCGCAATTAAAGGGCCATGATACCCACATTTTTTCTTTCATGATTTAGAAAGAGAATGGATTTTTAAACATCTTTCTAATTTACTTCTATTATCTAATTTGTTTTATTCTCTTGATATTCATTGCTGAAAAGCATATCTAGATATGCTCAGTAGCTGCTGATTGGTTGCTGCACATAGAAGCCTCATGTGATTGGCTCACCAATGTGCATTGCTTTTTTTCAAATAAGGATATCTAAAAAAATGAAGCAAAATAAATAATAGAAGTAAATTGTAATGTTGTTTAAATTTGTATCTTCTATCTGAATCATGAAAGAAAGATTTTGGGTTTAGAGGCCCTTTAAGGTAGAAAAAATCCTATTGGCTGATGCAATCAGCCAATAGGATTGAGCTGGCATTCTATTGGCTGTTCCATCTTGGATGATGTCATTTAAAGGAACCTTCATTTAGTCTTAGCCGTCGGATGAAGAGGATGCTCCACGTCGGATGTCTTAAAGATGGACCCGCTCTGCGCCGGATGGATGAAGATAGAAGATGCCATCTGGATGAAGACTTCTGCCCGTCTGGAGGACCACTTCGCCCGGCTTGGATGAAGACTTCTCCCGGCTTCGTTGAGGACTTCGGCCCGGTTGGATGAAGACTTCTCCCAGTAAGATGATCTTGAAGGGGTTAGTGTTAGTTTTTTTAAGGGGGTATTGGGTGGGTTTTAGAGTAGGGTTGGTTGTGTGGGTGGTGGGTTTTAATGTTGGGGGGGATTTTTTTACAGGTAAAAGAGCTGATTACTTTGGGACAATGCCCCGCAAAAGGCCCTTTTAAGGGCTTTTTGTAATTTAGTGTAGGGTAGGGCTTTTTTTATTTTGGGGGGCTTTTTTATTTTGTTAGGGGGATTAGATTAGGTGTAATTAGTTTAAAAATCTTGTAATTTGTTTATTATTTTCTGTAATTTAGTGGGGGGGTTTGTACTTTAGATACTTTTATTTAATTGTATTTAATTGTATTTAATTTAGAGAATTAATTTAATTATAGTGTAGTGTTAGGTGTTATTGTAACTTAGGTTAGGCTTTATGTTACAGGTAACTTTGTATTTATTTTAGCTAGGTAGTTATTAAATAGTTAATAACTATTTAGTAACTATTCTACCTAGTTAAAATAAATACAAACTTGCCTGTAAAATAAAAATAAAACCTAAGATAGATACAATGTAACGATTAGTTATATTGTAGCTAGCTTAGGGTTTATTTTATAGGTAAGTATTTAGTTTTAAAAGGGAATAATTTAGTTAATGATAGGAATATTTATTTAGATTTATTTTAATTATATTAAAGTTAGGGGGTGTTAGGGTTAGACTTAGATTTAGTGGCGGCGACTTTGGGAGCGGCAGATTAGGGGTTAATAAATGTAGGTAGGTGTCGGCGATGTTAGGGACGGCAGATTAGGGGTTAATAATATTTAACTAATGTTTGCGAGGCAGGAGTGCGGCGGTTTAGGGGTTAATATGTTTATTATAGTGGCGGCTCGGTAGATTAGGGGTTAAAAAAAATTATTTTAGTGTTTGCGATGCGGGAGGGCCTCGGTTTAGGGGTTAATAGGTAGTTTATGGGTGTTAGTGTACTTTTTAGCACTTTAGTTAAGAGTTTTATGCTACAGCGTTGTAGTGTAAAACTCTTAACTACTGACTTTAAAATGTGGTACCAGTCTTGACAGGAGAGGGTGTACCGCCCACTTTTTGGCAGACTTGTAATACTGGCGCTATGCAAGTCCCAAGTCTGGCCAAAAAAGTGAGCGGTACACCTGTACCTGTAAGACTCGTAATACCAGTGGGCGTTAAAAAGCAGCGTTAGGACCTCTTAACGCTGCTTTTTAAGCCTAACGCACAACTCATAATCTAGCCATTTGGTTTTCTTACTTGCTGCTAATTAATGGCAATTAGCTCTTATTAAATAGTGTGCACTGGGGCTGCTAGTTAGAACCTGTGTGAGAGAGACAGAAATTATGCTGATGTTGGACTGCTGTCTGAAGGTTCTAGGCCTGTAAGTTTTGATATTGTTTGTATTTTGCAGTTGTGTGGAAAAGCCACACAAATGTAGTCAGGACTGCTTTATTCTGATTAGCAAGCGCTACTGAACAAGGATTTATTTTGTTGAGTTTATGTTAAAATTGTATTCCGGCAAATTGTCTGTGAATAAATGGGCCAATGCTTTTACACCTAATCCAGTTTGTATGGAATAATTGTCTGCCATAAAAGACTGTGTGCTAAAACTGGTGCCGGGACAAAATACCAAGAAAATAGTTTTTTGTCACATTTAGTGGAATATCAGGCGGCACACTGATAAGTCTGTTAGTTAAGCAGAAAAGAGACAATTAGCAAAAATGGAAGAGGTTATGGAAAAGCTCTTGTAGCAGTACAGCAAGAAGAAGACTGTATTCTGAGACCAATGCTACACAGAAAGGTTTGATCACAGCTTTGCATGAACTGGTGCTAAGTCAAAAAGAAAATACAGATGCCCTGATTAAGCAGCTGGCAGTCACACAAGCAAAGACAAATTGTTTTCTGGGAGAGGTGAAGCAAAGTCACACTCATGCTATACATTCAGAGCCTATCTGAGAGGCTGTCCAGGAGTGCGGCAGGCATGGCACAAAATTCCCAAGTGTTTGGCACAAGTTATAACCTGTAAAAGATGGTGGCTACAGATGATGTAGAGGCTTTCCTGATGGCATTTGAGCAAGCCGCTGAGAGAGAAGGATAAGGGGCCGATTTATCAAGTGTCTGTCCGTCATGATCCGCTCAGCGGATCATGTCCGACAGACATCACTGAATGCCGACAGCATACACTGTCGGCATTTAACATTGCACAAACAGTCCCTGTGAAATGCTTGTGCAATGCTGCCCCCTACAGATTCGCGGCCAATCAGCCACTAGCAGAGGGTGTCAATCAACCCTACCCTATATGACCGGGCAGATTGCTGTCCGCAGCCTCAGAGGAGGTGTACAAGTTAAGGAGCAGTGGAAACAGCTTCATTGGGTATAACCTTAGAAAGCATACTATAACTTGGATTCAGAGCAAGCCAATGACTATAAAAAAATATAAGGCAGAAATCATAGAACGTATGGTAGTGACTAATGCAGTTCCTTGCCAGAGGTTTAACACCTTGTATTACAATAAAGACAAAACTGTAAGGTCTCAGATGTTTGACCTAATACATCTGGCTAGAAAGTGGCTAAAACCTGAGACCAATTAATCTAATGTTATTGTGGAGCTGCTCATGATGGATCAGTTCCTAGGGAACTTACCAGTTGCCCTTTGCCTGTGGGTGAGACAGAGTGATCCCCAAACTATTGACCAGTTGGTGGAGCTTGTGGAAAGATAAGTGGCAGCAGGAGATCTGTTGCAATACCTCATTCAAAAAAGACCCTGTAACGTGAAGACTCAGAGTCCTACTAAATCTGATAAGACTTTTCATGGAGAGACAAACAGTTTATGAGGCTGGATGAGCCTCTAAGAGACGCATAAGTAAATATGTCTGCTTTCAATATTTTTTTAAATGTAAGGAGTTTGGGCATATAGCTAAGAACTGTCCTAATGATGTTGAAGTAATGGAGTGTAATTTGGGACTTGGCCGGGATTTGTATTCATTATATTCTTGGTCTCTATGTTCTGCAAACATAAGTGACTTTTTGTATGGCAACCCTTGGTGTACTGTGTCTATAGTAGAGAAAGTTATACAGGTGCTACTAGATTCAGGAGATATGGTTTATCTGTTAGACCAAGCTTTTGTTTCCTAATGTACAAACAGATAATGCACATTAGCTAGAGATTGCCTGTATTCATGGGGACATACATAATTACTCTACAGCAGAAATAGTTATTGAACCACAGTGTGGCTCTGTAAAATGGCAAGTTAGGTTGGTACAAAAATTGGTACATAATATGATAATTGGAAGGGATTTTCCTAATTGTTTGGCCCTATGGGCCATTGCTGAAAAATCTACTGCTGAGCAAACAGAACAAATGATCAAAAATAAAAAAAATTAAACCTAATCTAATACCTCTATAAAAAATAAAAAAGCCCCCAAAATAAAAACAACCCCTGATCTAACACTAAGCCACCAATAACCCTTAAAAGGGCATTTTGTAGGGCATTGCCCTAAGTTATACAGCTATTTTACCTCAAAAATACAAATTAACCCCTAACTGTAAACCCCCCAACCCAACAACTCTTCCCAAAATAAAAAAAACTAACACCTAAAAACCGAAACTACCTGTTACCCCTAAAGGGTCATTTGTATAAGCATTGCCCTTAAAAGGGCAATCAGCTCTTTTGCAGCCCATTAAAATAAAAAAAATCCCTAATCTAAAAAAAAAAACCACCTCAAAAAATTTAAAAAAAGCCTAAGTCTAACCCCGAATAGGTACTAACCATTCTTGAAGTCCGGCGATGAAGGTCTTCTTCCAGGCAGCGACATCTTCATCCATCACTGGGACCTCTTCTATCTTCATCCAGGGCGAAGGTGGCGCAGAGCAAAGGCGGCTGCGGAACAGGAGCCATCCAGCATTGAGGATCCTCTTCATGTGATCGTCACCGCACACTGAAGCTTGAATGCAATATATTTGGGGTACCCTGCATTCCTAATCAGCCAATATAATGAGAGCTACTGAAATCCTATTGGCTGGTTTAAACAGGGTTTATTTAGTGTTGGCTATGTGGGAGGAGGGGCGGTTTAGGGGTTGAAAGGTTTATTTAGTGTTGGCTATGTGGGAGGAGGGGTGGTTTAGGGGTTGAAAGGTTTATTTAGTGTTGGCTATGTGGGTGGGCACTGGGCGGCGGATTAGGGGTTAATAAATTTAATATAGTATTTGCGATGCAGGGGGATGGTTGTTTAGGGGTTAATAGGTAGTTTATGGGTGTTAGTGTGCTTTGTAACATTTTAGTTATGAGTTTTGTGAAACATTTTTCTTTTGCAAAATCTATAACTACTGGTCTCAGATGGGGGAATGGATCGTGGCGGTATAAGCTATAACACTAGCGTTATAGTTGTACCGCACAACCTGTAATACAGGCGCAATGAAAATACCGCACTCAAAAGTCATTTTTTGAGTGCAGAATCTAGAGTTGTGTATAGGCTAAATGCTAGAGGTATAGCTGTACCGCCGCAACTTGTAATACAGTAGGCCTGCATATTCTGCTCTCAATGGCCAATTTTTCAGCGGTATAGCCTTACCGCACAACTTGTAATATTGCTGTTTATATTTAGCGAAATGTCAGTTAGTGTAATCTAGCTAAATTCTCTTAACTATTTGACATATATTTTACTTATTTATTACTAACCTGATTTTTGCATTACCAAGTTGTACCAGATGGAAACAGAACTAATCCCTATTTGCATTAAATGAAGGTTTGAGTCAATGAGGCCTACTTATCAAGCCGTTAACTTACTTGCATTCACCGGCACCAATACGCTCGCCTGACATCGCCTAACATCGCTGCCGCAGACCTGAATACGTTATCCATAGTTACTAAAAAAGCTATCAAAAAGCCGCGCACCAAGTACGGGTGATGAGCAGCGGAATGTTGTTAATTGACAGTCATCAATCTCGCCACCGCCACTCTAATAAATTTATTAACCCCTATCCTGCCGCTCCCGGAGCCCACTGCCACCTACATTATGTTATTAACCCCTAATCTGCCACCCCATACACCGCCGCCACCTACATTATGTTATTAACCCCTAATCTGCCACCCCTTATACCGCCGCCACCTACATTATACTTATTAACCCCTTTCCTGCCACTTCCGGAGCCCACTGCAACTAAATAAAGTTATTAACTCCTAAACCGCTAGCCCCCCACCTTGCCATAAACTAAATTAACCTATTAACCCCTAAACCTAACAACCCACTAACTTTATATTAAATATTAACTCATCCCTATCTTATAATAAATTTAAACTTAACTTTAGAATTAAATTAAACTATATTAAACTAATAATCAACCGAACCTAACTATTATACTAAATTACATTAAACTATTTTAAACTAATAATTAATCTACACTAACTGTTATACTAAAATTACATTAAACTATATTAAACTAATAATTAATCTACCCTAACTGTTATACTAAAATTACATTAAACTATATTAAACTAATAATTAATCTACCCTAACTGTTATACAAAAATTACATTAAACTATATTAAACTAATAATTAATTTACCCTAACTGTTATACTAAAATTACATTAAACTACAAATTAAATTAACTATATTATATATTTAGAAACCTAACCCTACTCAAATAATTTAAATCTACACTAAAAATTACTAAGTTACAAAAAACTAACAACTTAATTACAAAAAATAACAAAAATAACAAACACTAAAAAAAAAAAAAAAAAAAAGAAATTATCAAAGATTTAAACTAATTACACCTAATCTAAGGACCCTATGAAAATAAAAAAGCCCCCCCAAATAAAAAACTCTAGCCTACAATAAACTACAAATAGCCCTTAAAAGGGCATTTTGCGGGGCATTGCCCCAAAGAAATCATCTCTTTTACCTGTAAATAAAAAATACAAACAACCCCCCAATAGTAAAACCCACCACCCACACAACCAACCCCCCAAATAAAACCCTAACTAAAAAATCCTAAGATCCCCATTGTCCTGAAAAGGGCATTTGGATGGGCATTGCCCTTAAAAGGGCATTTAGCTCTATTGCACCCAAACCCTAATCTAAAAATAAAACCCACCCAATAAACCCTTAAAAAATTCTAACACTAACACCTGAAGATCGACTTACAGTTTTGAAGATCTGACATCCATCCTCCAAGAAGCCGGCAGAAGTCCTCATCGAAGCCGGGAGAAGTCTTCATCCAAGCGGCCGAAGTTTTCACCCAGATGGCATTTTCCATCTTCATCCATCCGGCGAGGAGCGGGTCCATCTTCAAGACATCCGGCACGGAGCATCCTCTTCTTCCGACGACTCCCGACGAATGAAGGTTCCTTTAAGTGATGTCATCCAAGATGGCATCCCTTAGATTCAGATTGACTGATAGAATTCTATCAGCCAATCGGAATTAAGGTTGAAAAAAATCATATTGGCTGATGCAATCAGCCAATAGTATTGAGCTTGCATTCTATTGGCTGTTCCAATCAGCCAATAGAATGCAAGCTCAATCCTATTGGCTGATTGGATCAGCCAATAGGATTGAAGTTCAATCCTATTGGCTGATTGCATGAGCCAATAGGATTTTTTCAACCTTAACTCCGATTGGCTGATAGAATTCTATCAGCCAATCAGAATCTAAGGGACGCCATCTTGGATGAAGTCACTTAAAGGAACCTTCATTCGTCGGGAGTCGTCGGAAGAAGAGGATGCTCCGTGCCGGATGTCTTGAAGATGGACCCACTCCTCGCTTGATGGATGTATATAGAAGATGCCGTCTGAGTGAAGACTTCTGCGGGCTTCGATGAGGACTTCTGCCTGCTTCTTGGAGGATGGATGTTGGATCTTCAAGACTGTAAGTCGATCTTCAGGGGTTAGTGTTATATCATGTCCGTACAATAATAAATAGAGCCCATAAATTGCAAACCACAAATATTTTACATTCCAATGTTCTTCACATAGAAAAAAAATATTGTATTATTAAATATATATTTCTATATATCTGATGTTAATGTAAAATAGATATCTATACCTATATATCTATAGGAATAGATATACAGGTATAGGTATATACAGATATACATAGTTATATATATTTACAATAAAAATAAAATTTCCCTGCATGTGAAGAACATTGAAATGTAAAATATGAATAACACCTGTCGGTTTAACGTGCAAGTGAGCAGTGTTTTTCTTCTGCACTCTCCATTGAAGTCTATAAGGGAGAATACATTTATGTGGATGTGATATTGCAAAGCCCTTTTCGAGCAAAAACTTTTTTTACTGTCAATTTGTAATGCACATGCAATCCAATACACGGAAAAAGATGACTTCTAGTGAAATTTAGCTATTGTATGCCACTTGTAATCTAGCCCTATATTTGTTAATTGCAGGAAGACCCACCAATGAAATGCTGGAAAAGATAGGTGAATCAAGGGTCAACGGATTTCGAACACGATTCTGCCTTAAAGGGACATGAAACAAAAATGTTCTTACATAATTCAGATACAGCATGCAATTTTAAACAACTTTCCATTTTACTTCTGTCATCTAATTTGCTTAGTTCTATTTGTATCAGTTGTCAAAATGCATTCATAGGCAGGATCAGGGGCAGCAATGCACTACTGGGAGATAGCTATTGATTTATAGCTGTACACATATGCCTTTTGTTATTGGCTCACCTGATGGGTTCAGCTAGCTCCCAGTAGTGCATTGCTGCTCCTTCAACAAAATATACCAAGAGAATAAAGTAAATTTGATTAAAGTCAGTAGGAAAATTGATAAAAACTGTATGTTCTATATGTCCCCCTGCAGCCTAATGAACGCCTTTAAATCTAGCCCAATGAGTATAGTGTCCTAAAATGGATTCAAACTAGATCGAAAAAGTAGCCTAGCAGTGAAGGGGTTAATTTTATCTTTTTGATAGACCTGTAATCTATGTCTAGGAGAATCACTGTTTTAATGTTACAATTTATTCATTGAAATGTTATATCTCACAGAGATAGTGATTTCAGTGTACGTTTATTAGCAGCAGAGTGGAATACTGCATTTTGCTAATTCAAATGGCTTATAAACTTCTATCGTAAAACATATAGTCTAAGAGAATAAATATTCAATTATAGTGATTTCAAGTCAAGTCTATGTGAATGAAAATTTAAAAGTAGAAAATTTAACATAGGAATGATAATTCTCGTTGACTTACAGTGAAATTCCTTTTAAGAAACAAAAATTGAATGCTGTAATTTTTGATTCAAAACAAGATAAAAAGTAGCAAAATAAACATTTTCTTAAGACTTCAGGGAATATTTATTCTATATCCATTGATGTGGGACACAACATATGTTTGCTTAGTCATTCATAATGATATTTGAATGCCATTTTTTGCCCATTCGTAATTTGCAGATAATTTATCAAATAAAGCATGCTATTTGTGCCTTACAGCAGACAGAATAATGGTTCCTAACTGACAGATTGAGGCTGTATCCTATCATAATGTTGTCATTCAAATGCTGAATGTATAAAATGACCTTAAAAAACACTTCTAGCTGACATTGTGATTTGTTCTATAGATGTTTAAAGGGAAAAAACCTACGTGTGAGGAGCCATTCTAATATACATATTCATTAGAGGTACCATTGTTCACTGTTCCATTATATATTTGGTATTACTGGTTTATTAGCATACAGTTTACAGATAGTTGAATGTGCAAGTACATTGCTTTTGCAGGGCTTTTCCATGTCTTGCAGAAAGGAAGTCTTGGTCTATTACTTGCAATATATATACAAGTGCTGCTGTAACACTGTGTTTATGTGTTTCGCTATTTCCCTTTTATGTAAAATGCTCTATATCTTTATGTTCCTTTTTGATACCTTTTGTCTCTATAAGAAACTACTTATTAATTTACTCCTTCAATCTCACCACCTGCACTATTTTTTGGACCATCTCTTTTACCATCACCTCCCTTTTCCTCTCATGAACTACACCTAAACTCACTCTCTCTCTCTCTCTCTCTCTCTCTCTCTCTCTCTCTCTCTCTCTCTCTCTCTCTCTCTCTCCTCCCTGCACTTCATCCTAAAAACACTCTTAATACTGCAAATCTGTATTTCATCTTATGTAACTCTCCCTCTTGCTTATACTAACTGCTGGTGATATATCCTCAAATACAACCCTCTCTTCCCTCACATTTTCTTCCTTTGAAACTCACATGATTTGCATTTTCTCTCCTCTCTCTCTACATGTTGTTGGTATATATCGCCCA
Source organism: Bombina bombina (assembly GCF_027579735.1). Classification (NCBI taxonomy): domain Eukaryota; kingdom Metazoa; phylum Chordata; class Amphibia; order Anura; family Bombinatoridae; genus Bombina; species Bombina bombina. The sequence continues at coordinate 224,321,330 of NC_069499.1, forward strand.
TCTGGCTCCTCAACTCAATTTATTGATCATTGTGTAGCCTGGTTACCTTATTGCCTCTCCTTTAGCCATCTATGTCATCATTCTTGCGGATTTCAACCTCCCCGTTGACGATCCCACTGAACCTGCTGCAAAACAAAATTTTCAGCTCACTTCATCTTACGATCTTTCACAATGGTCCAACTCTCCAACTCACAAAAGATGGGTGATTTTCAGCTGTCGATGCACTCTCCCAAACTTCACAAATTCACTTTTTCCTCTTTCTGACCATCATCTCCTCCCTTGCAAAATCACAGCACTTCCTATTGCTCTATTTCCTTCTAACCCTCGCACCAAACTCCACAGAAGCATCAAGTCACAAGCTCAGCAACATATTTCAAACTTTCTCAAACCTCTGCTTTCTTCCATCTCCTCCTTTTTCTACCTTGACCAAGCTGTCCCTATAATTTCCCTCTTATATTGGGTTTTGACAATTTGACACTTTCTATCATAGCTCGAAAGTCACAAACTCCTCCGCAGCCTTTGCACACTCCTTTAATACGCTACTGAATTTCTGCATTTTGCCCCCAACACAGAAACAGCAATCATTAAGTTTACTACTGACCCAATTATAGCAAAATCAAAAGGACACTTTTCTCTGTTTAATCGTTCTCAATCTGTCTGCAGCCTTTGACACTGTTAACCACCTTTTCTTGCTCCAAACCCTCCGATCCTTCAGCATTTGCAACACAGCTCTCCTGTGGTTCTGCTCCTACCTGTCTACCCAGACCTTTAGTGTAGCCTTCTCTGGCACATACTCTGACCCTTTAGCACTATCTGTTGGTGTACCAAAAGGCTCTGTCTTTGGCCCCCTTCTCTTCTCAATTTATACATCATCCTTTTTAGGTTCCTTAATAAAGTCCCACTGGTTTCAATATCATTTGTATGATGATGATACTTACATCTATCTGCACCAGACCTATCCCCCTCCTTACTAAATTGTGTCACTAACTGTCTTTCTATTATTTCATTCCTCTTCCAAAATCTCTATCCCTCAACTTTCTATATCTGTTGATAAAAACATCAATACACCAACGATGTCTGGGGACCACACTTGATCTTTCTTTCACTCCCCATAGCCAGGCGTTTTCCAATTCCTGCCTCCTCCACCTTAAAAACATATCCAAAATTTGCCACTTACTCACACAAGACACAACTGAAACTTTAGTCCACTCCCTTATCATTTCCTGCCTTGACTATTGCAACTCCATCCTCGCTGACCTCCCTAGCTGCGGTCTATCTCCCCTAAAAATCATAATAAATGCCTCTACCAGGCTGATCTGCCTTACACGTCGCTCCTCATCTGCTGCACCTATTTGCCAATGCCTTCACTGGCTTCCTCTAACCCCTTAAATACTTTACTGTTCAGGGATGCATACAATATACAATAACATTTCTTATCTTACTTCCTGTCCTCCTTTTGTCATCCCCTTGATCCCCCTTAGCATGTAAGCCTACAAACCCAGCTGATTTGTAAATCACACATAAAAGTGGATGCACATAGCTTCGTCACATAAAAGTGAAGAATTTGTAACAGCATTTGACTAAATGGTGATAAGCCTAGGAACCACTCCGGTCTCTTCTTACCTGTGTCCTAACCTACAGTCAACACATACTGGCTTCCAGCCAAACACACTGAGAACTCCCAAGAGTGTCACAACTCTTTGTTATCTCCTCTATACACATACAAAACCCAGTGTACCCAATAAGGGTTGAGAGTTGCAAAAATGTAACTAAAGAAGGAGCTTTAAATGTATAGCAACATTACTAGCTCCATTCCTGTCATATGAAATGCACAATTTTCTATTGTCTGTCTCAGTGCTCTGGCTTATTCCAGCTACTGTTTTTCAGAAACATAATATAGACAATAGCAAACCAAAATAATGTTGTTTGGTGGAAGGCAATGTGAAATGCACACGAAAACTCCAGACATCAAAGGTGCGATCAGTGACAAATGTGGTCCTCCTCTGCATCAGATTAAATAGTAGGTTTGATTACCTGTATTAAGAGTTATGGGCATGAGCATACCCAAATACTATGCCACATGTGCAGAGAAAAACATAAAATTACTAGGAGTTCAAACTTAAAAATTTAGAAAAGAGACAATATTATTTAAATGATATCTACCATTATTGATTAGTGAAAATGCATAGTAGGAAATACATATTATACATTCATTTTTGTTCTGGTTTAATTCTATTTTTAAATATAAAACTAAATATAAATATAAAATGGTAGTGCTTCACTGTTATAACTGTTATACCTCTTTTTATAACCACACAAAAGCATGCTAAATAGGGATTAATCAGCTCAAAAGATGAGTTTATTAATCATTAGTGCAAATTTCCATTTCAGAGAATAAGAAAATCAACCATTGTTAGGGTTAAAAAGATTGCTGCGAGGATGAAGATAAGAAGACCGCTGCCGGGATGATGATGGACCACCGCCGGGAGCGCCACCAGCTGGATTAATCTTTGGTGAGTACCATCTTTGGGGTTTAGTGCTAGTATTTTGTTATTTTTTTAAATTTTTTATTTTTATTTTTTATGGGTAGCAAAAAGAGCTAAATACCCCTTTAAGGGCAATTTTTATAGTATTTTTTTTAGATAGCCTTTTTTAGGGGGGGAGGGATTACTTGTAGTTTTAATTTAATGAGCTAAATCCCTTTAGGGCAATGCCCTACTAAAGGCCATTTTAAGGACGTTTGCTATGGTTTAGTGTTAGTATAGTTTTTTTTTTTATTTTGGGGTCGTTGTTTTTTTTTAAGTGGGGTTTTAGAATAGGCGGCGGTGTAATTGTGGGATGGGTTACTTTGTGATGTGGTGGTGTCACGGTTTAGGGGTTAATAGTGTAGTGGGTTACATATGTGTGTGTGTGGTGTGAGTAAAAAGTTTGAGCATTAAATGCGATTGCGTTTGAGCGATCACATTTACTTTCTACTTGTAATAAGAGTGGGCATTGCCACTCAACACCGCCAATAGAAAATATGGGGATCGTAAATCCTGAGTTCGAGCAAAATAATTTGCGGTAATTTAAGCAGCACACCACTTGTAATATGGATTTGAGTGTAAAGAACACCATAATCTCACAATCGAGTTTACACTTCACGCGCTAGTGATAGAGCTCCACTCATAATCTGACCCTAAATGTTTTGTAAAAATAGAAAGAAAAAAAACTGCACAAATTACTGAAAAAGTCTTGTTTTTTTCAGGAAAAGAATAAAATAAAGGGCCGAATTATCAGGCTCTGAATGGAGCTTGATGCCCCTGTTTCTGCGTGAGACTTCAGGCTCGCAAGAAACAGCGGTTATGAAGCAGCGGTCTAAAGACCACTGCTCCATAACTTGTCCGCCTGCTCTGAGGCAGCGGACATCAATCTGCCCGATCCTATTCGATTAGGCTGATTGACACCCCTGCTAGCTGCCGCAAATCTGCAGGGGAGGGGGCATTGCACAAGCAGTTCACAAGAACTGCTTGTAGCAATGATAAATGCTCACAGCGTATGCTGTTGGCATTTATTAATGTGCAGCGGACATAATGCGCTATATCGTATCATGTCCGCTCGCACTGTCATAAATCAGTCCCTATATCTTAAATGAAATAGAAGTAAAAAGAATGTACAAGAAAAATTTTACAGACTTTCAGGAATAATACACATGGCTAAATATTTGATCAACCAAAAAGATCAGTTGGTTATAGAGTCTTAAAGAGGTAAGAAACTGTTGTCTTTTAGTAAAAAATAAATATGTTAAAGCAAAATATACAAAATAAGAAACAGATTGTGTTAAAAATCAGCAAACAACTTTCTTTATAAATGAGTACTTAGAAATTCTTAGTGTAGCCCTGTCTGCAGATAGATAAGGGTGCCACCATTAAAAAAAACTACTTTCTATTGCCACATGGTTTTTGCCGTAAAATTCCTCAATAAACTGACTAGCAATTTTATAGTGTGTAACATTTAAAAGGAAAATCTGATCATGTTGAGACTCCAGCCCCCTTGTGGGGTTGTAACAGGAAATAATGGACGATGCACAAATGCAGTTTAAAAAATAAATAAAAGGTAAAATCCTTTTTAAAGGATAAATAATACATATTGCAATGATTTCTATTAAAGGATCAGTCTACTCCAGAATTTTTATTGTTTAAAAAGATAAATAATACCTTGACCCCAAATTGTCTATTCATTCCGCCACCCCAACAAACCAAACCCAAATAAAAACACCAGAGTTGGGGTAAAAAAGGCAGCAGCATATTTTATTACTATTAACAACATAAATAACTTTTCTTTAAAACTTAAAACCATAAAACCAGGGCTTGCCCTACCAAATTAATATTTTACGTGCCTGCACCCATAAGGCACGCCTCCCCATGAAAATCACCTCTCCTGCCTATCCCAACAGGAGGTACCATGAACCCCAACCATGGCGTAAGCCATCACCCAGGGCAAGCACCCTGCCCCTGCTGCGACAACCATATCCACTAAACAATGTGCACACATTTACCCTTTTTAATTTTTTTTTTTTTTTAAACATTTATTTATTTTAATACAATGAACTTTACTATTTTTTCTTTTTATTTTTATTTTTTTTACAATGAAGAAAAAGAGGGGGGGGGGGGTGTGGGCACTTAAGCCGTTCTTCTCCGGATCAGGTAAGTGACTGAAAAGAGCGCGAAACCACTATACCACCAACTCTTTTAAAACTTTGCCTCCAGCCATGCCCCCTTGTCCTTAAGCTGATCTCCATTCAGCCAATAGGGGTCAATTACCCCTAACTTCATTTTGTACATCCGGGGTTCTGCTTGACCCCAAATTGTCTATTCATTCCGCCACCCCAACAAACCAAACCCAAATAAAAACACAAACACCAGAGCTGGGGTAAAAAAGGCTGCAGCATATTTTATTACTATTAACAACATAAATAACTTTTCTTTAAAACCTAAAACCATAAAACCAGGGCTTGCCCTACCAAATTAATATTTTCCGTGCCTGCACCCATAAGGCATGCCTCCCCTTGAAAATCACCTCTCCTGCCTATCCCAACAGGAGGTACCATGAACCCCAACCATGGCGTAAGCCATCACCCAGGGCAAGCACCCCGCCACAGCTCGAACTAACATCGAGCACCGCCCAACACAGCTGCGGCCAACTCAATACCCTCCTTTAGGGTAAAATTGAATAAATGCAAGCCTACGTCATTAAGATGAATACCATCTCGGAGGAAAAAACATTTACCCGACTCCCCTTCAAACTCTGAATGCCTCAAGGCGAGGTCCCCCAACTTTTTAACATGGCTACTCACCATACGGTTCACTTTACGCCAAGAATTCTCCAACTTAACACAGTCCCACGCTGCCCTCCAAACCAGCCGGCACTCAATATCTGACCACACAATTACCAAACTTGGAAACAAAGTATGTAACCGGTCCAAATCCCACTTAATCTTATCCACCAACGACTTCTGTGCCATAAAACCCAAATCGTTCCCTCCCAAATGAACAACCAGGATTTTAGGAGGTGAAAACAACCTAGCGTAATTAACCATGGATTCCAAAAGCTTAGACCATCTCATGCCCCTAACCCCGAACCACTTCAAAACAACTCTGTCCTTACAAAAACCCAGCTGGGCTCCATCTCTTTTTACAGCAGCAGCCTTCCTGGCCCAATAAACATAAGAATGGCCGATAACCCAACATCTCAATGGACCTGAAAAAGAAGAACAAAGAAAAAACACATTTTGACTTTCTTACACTACCAACCCCGGCCTCACATACACTCTGAAACGATCAGACTCCCATATTCCAATCTTCTTAATTACCTGAGGCTCCAAACCTAAGAGCTGAGCTTCCGTCGCAGCTCCAATGCGAAATGAATGAGAACCGAATTCACAAGGATTTAACCCTAACAAAGCAAGAGACTTCTTAAAAACAGATACGAAATGAAAAACTAACAGCACAGAATCATCCTGATGGATAAAGAAAGCCTCATTCGCACCATTCCTAACTTTTAAAAAAATCTAACACCGCCCCAACTAAACAATTTACCTTTTCCTGACTGGTCAGTCTTGGATTTTCTCAACCATATGTCCAAATTCCCGTTATTCAAACAAATATCCCCAAACCGGAGGCCACTAGCACACCTCCTATTCTTACCTACCAACTCCGAAATTCTAAAAGCCCCGAAAAAAGCCAGAATAAAAGCAGCCCAGAACAATAAAATTTCAAAATCAGAATAGCAGACTTGAGGAAGAATATCCACCAACTTCTTTAATAATGAGAAAACAACCGGCCTTCTACCATCCTTTACTGACCTCTTCCTGCACAAACCGCGAACAGCCATTCTTACAACAAAATTCTTGGTTACATCCTCCAATCCACCCAACTGAAACAAGAAAGCCAAAGCTGCAAGTCTCCTGCGAATTTCTGCTGATGATAAAGACTCAGACCTCCAATGCTTAATCCAACCCAGAAGTATTTAACAACAAGATTCCCCTGAAGCCAACCATTCCCTACCATCCACCACAGCCACCCATAACTTCCATACCCGGGCGTAAGCCCTCCAGGTGGACTGAGCAAGGGCCCCTTTCACGAGGTCCCAAACTAAGGATACCTCAGGAGCCACAATTCCCTCAGGCAATTCACACCCTCCGTTTCCGCATCCAGAGCCTCCAACCTGAAACGCTCCCACTGAAAACGGGAAAGAGCGTCAGCAATTGAATTCACTTTGCCCGGTACATGAACAGCTCTAAAAGTAACATTAAGCCTCAAGCACTCCAACACAAATTCTCTCAGCAAACGGATGACCGGGGGGGTAATTTGCAATCAAATTGTTAATCGAATATACCACTCCCAAATTATCTGAGTGGAAACACACCCATTTGTCTCAGAGCTCCGAAGCCCAAACCTTTAAAGCAACCACCAAAGGGAAAAGTTCCAAAAAAGTTAGATTTTTTGTCAAACCCAAAGCATCCCAATCTTTGGGCCACACCAGATGCATCGGTAAAGAGGCACAAATGCTCGTCAGACCAATCCACTTCCTGAATCACCAACTGGCCATTGAAATCCTTCAAGAAGGCCGACCATACCCAAAGGTCATCCTTCATAACCTTCGACAAACGAATATGGTGATGGGGAGCAACTACCCCGACCGGCGCCAATGCAAGTCTTCTACAAAAGACCCTATCAACTGGGATAATTCGGCATGCAAAGTTTAGTTTACCCAACAGAGATTGAAGACGCCTCAGTGTTATCTTCTCAGCCAACAAAGCCCCCTGGATGCATTGAAACAAGTCAACGACCTTATCCCAAGGTAGACAGCATTGCATTGCAACAGAATCTATCTCGATACCCAAGAAACACAAAGAAGTAATCAGACCTTCCGACTTTTCTTCAACTACCGGAATACCAAATTCAGTAGCAACAAGATCAAAAGTCAATATAAGCCTCTTACAGACCTCCGAACCCTTAGGGCCCACAAACAAGAATTCATCCAAGTAATGAACTAAAGATGACAACCCAGCACGTTGCTTGACCACCCACTCAATGAATGTGCTAAATTTCTCAAAATAAGAGCAAGAGATTGAGCACCCCATTGGAAGGCACAAATCCACAAAAAAGGAACCATCAAATTTGCAACCTAAGAGATGATGACACCGAGGGTGAACCGGTAACAGCCTGAATGCTGCTTCAATGTCAACCTTAGCCAACAAGGCCCCACAGCCAGCAACCCGAACCAAATCAACCGCTTTTTCAAATGACGCATAATTAACCGAGACCAACTCCGGATCAATGCCATCATTGACAGAAAAACCTTTAGGGTATGACAGGTGACGAATCAGTCGAAACTGACCTTCCACTCTCTTAGGAACTACTCCTAAAGGAGAAATTCTCAAATTCTCCAAAGGAGGAGAAACAAATGGGCCAGCCATTTTCCCACAAAAGAAACCTCTTTTTGTAACTTCTTTCTGACCACCTCAGGGAATTCCCTGGCTGACTACAAATTCCCCCCAAATTTCCCCCCAGCATTTTCCTTAAAAGGAATTACAAAGCCTGAGCTGAAGCCGGAAAGTAACAGCTCAGCATCCTCTCATTTTCCATGTTTACTGGCGTAAGCCTCTAACCAAACCACCATCTTTTCTACCTTCACTGGGGTCTGCGCTCGAAGGAGTAGATTCCCCTTGCTTACCAGCAATTTTTACTTTTTTCAAACACCGGGAAAAGCTGTGGCTACCACCACACCCTGAGCATTTGTGTCTGAATTTACAACTTGCTCTGAGACTGCAGATCCCGAACTAACTGAGGGGCCGGAGTAACCGACCCCTGAGCCACGAAAGAGGAGTCATGATCTCAAGCCAAATGCCCATGTCATGGTCATCCCAACGAATTTCTGGTCTCATTGCCAGCCTCTGATGAAACTTCTCATCATAACGCCACCACGCCATACCACCATAAGTACGGTAAGCACTCGAAATCTCATCGAAGTAACAAAATAAAGAACCACCCTGGTCCGGGCACTTCTCCATTACCACACTGGCAAGAATGCAAAAAGCTCTCGACCAGCTCCCGGGGTCCACGCCTTTTCGGCCGATTCCCCCCCACTTGGAGACTCCAAACTTGCCAGCAATGCCTTCAAACCATTCAGCAGTTTCTCACGTTCTCCACACTTCAGACCCGATTCTTCCACCACAGCACCCCAGCCGACTCACCTGAAGACTGGGGGGCCATCCTAGGACTCTCCCGATTAGCTGCTCCACCACTGGGGGCATCCTGAGTTGCCACTACCTCTTCCCTCCTTCTATGACTCTCGCCTGTCCTCTTGCTACCACTCGATTTCCTGGAAGGTGAACATCCTCTCTCTCTTCTTCCACTGCTTTTTGAACTCTCAACCCTCGCCCAGGTAGGTGAATGAATAACAGTAGATCTTCTTAAAGGTGAACGTGATCTCCATCAGCCGTGACCCGACCTTGACCTCCTTCTTTGGTGCCTGCTGGGCACCGTAATATCTCCAGAGCCTAGGGACTGCAAAGCACGGGAGGGTATGAGTGCCTGACCCCCCTGATAACCTACTCCCCTGTACCCTTCCCTATCTCTATCCCTGCTCTCACTAACCCTCCTGTGTCCTTGCAAAGAAAGGTGGCTATATTGGTCACTGATTTGTTTTTGTTTTGTTTTTGAATGTCAGAAATGTATATTTGTGAATGTTGAGATGTTACATTGGTTTCACTGGTAAAAATAAATAATTGAAATGGGTATATATTTGTTTTTTGTTAAGTTGCCTAATAATTATGCACAGTAATAGTCACCTGCACACACAGATATCCCCTAAAATAGCTATAACTAAAAACAAACTAAAAACTACTTCCAAAAATATTCAGCTTTGATATTAATGAGTTTTTTGGGTTCATTGAGAACATGGTTGTTGTTCAATAATAAAATGAATCCTCAAAAATACAACTTGCCTAATAATTCTGCACTCCCTGTAGTAATGGGTTGTGAATTCTGTATTACTGGTTTACCATATGCATGTAGCTCAATCCACTAACCTCTTCTTCTGTCATTTGCAGGCTTTTATTTAAGTGTATATATGTTATGTATTACCATGTTTATATTCTAAGAACACACATAGGTTGAGAGGGGAGGTAATTATTCTATTTGTTTTAAATTCTGGCAAAGAATAGTATAGATCCAGCTTATAATTGTTACAGCATCTATCCTGTCTTCCATATCTCTATGGGAGTCCATTCCCCCTTACTTGTAATTTGGGTGCCTATGTATGTTTGAGCTTAAGCTTGTGCCTTTACTACAGAACTGTGTAGTACTTCAGCAGAATGTGATGTTTGTACCCATCTATAAAGACTCCCAATGCAATTTTGAAAGTATAAACAGATACTGTATGCCCTTGGATAGACAGTAGGTTTTTATAGATTTTTAATACATCATTCAAACTAGATTTGTCCACTAGGTAGAAGTGGAACCCTGGATTTGGTTTTATTTGTTACTGGGGGTGGCTAATGAATGTAAATTCCTAATTCAAACTTTAGTGGTATATTTGAGGTACATGGTTTTTCTTTGCCTTGTATTATGCTAGTTCACCTAGAACAGGGTGTAATTCTTTGCCTTGTACTATGCTAGTCCTTTAGTCAATTTATGTTGGAATGTTATACATCTTTTGGGATCCGAAAGTGGTCCCTTACAGATAGCCTTTTACATGTTAAATTTGTTCTATGACCATGAGAGGTCCAAGAGTGGCCTCATAGTTTAATTTGAAGGCTGATAGTATGAATGGGCAAAAAATTATGTTTTTTTTTTTTTTTTTTTTTTTTTTAATTTTGCATCTGTCTCATACCTTTGTTTTTTTGGTTTGTTTCTTGTCTCTCAGTTATATGGATATGACAATTTTGTATAAACTGTACTGAGATTTTTGCCTTGTATGCCCCAAATTGAATTTCAATAAAATATTTAAAAAAAAAAATAAAAAAAAATTAAAAAAAATATATAAGGAATTCATAGGATCAAACGGAGCCCGCTGTAACACTCTAAGAACAAGATTAAGACTCCAGGGAGGAGTAACGGGCTTAAACACAGGCCTGATCCTAACCAAGGCCTGGCAAAAAAATTGCACATCAGACGCATCCTCCAAATGCTTTTGCAACAAAACAGACAGCGCAGAAATCTGACCTTTCAGAGTACTATCTGACAAACCCTTCTCCAGACCCTTTTGGAGAAAAGACAAAATCCTAGGAATCCTGACTCAACTCCAAAAGTAGCCTCTGGATTCACACCAATACAGCTATTTATGCCATGAGGTCCATTTATCAAGCTCCGTATGGAGCTTGTGGGCCGTGTTTCTGGTGAGTCTTCAGACTCGCCAGAAACAGTAGTTATGATGCAGTGGTCTAAAGACTGCTGCTCCATAACCCTGTCCACCTGCTAAGAGCAGACGGACAGGAATCACCATAATTCAATCCGATCGAGTATGATCAGGTTGATTGACAGCTCCCTGCTGGCGGCCTCGAGTCTGCAGTGGGCGGCGTTGCAACAGCAGCTCTTGTGAGCTGCTGGTGCAATGCTGAATACTGAGAGCGTATTGCTCTCCACATTTAGTGAGGTCTTGCAGACCTGATCCGCACTGTCAGATCAGGTCCACAAGACCTTTGATAAATAGGCCTCCATATCTTATAGTAAATCTTTCTTGTCACAGGCTTACGAGCCTGAATCATGGTCTCAGACTGACTCTGAAAACCCACGCTTAGATAAAATCAAACATTCAATCTCCAAGCAGTCAGCTTCAGAGAAATGAGATTCGGATGAAGAAAGGGACAATGAAGTAGAAGGTCCTTCCTCAGAGGGAGTCTCCACGGAAGACAACATTTCCATCAATCTGCATACCAGATCCTGCGAGGCCATGCCGGTGCTATGAGAATCCCCAATGCCCTCTCCTGCTTGATCTGAGCAATGACTCTTGGCAGGAGAGCGAACAGAGGAAATATGTATGCTAGACTGAAATTCCAAGGGACCGCCAAAGCATCTATCAAGAAAGGCTGTGGATCCCTTGACCTTGAGCCGTACCTCAGAAGCTTGTCACTCTGCCAGGAAGCCATGAGATCCAGTTCTGGCTGCCCCCAATTGAGGATTTGACTGGAAAATACTTCCGGAAGAAGTTCCCACTCCCCTGGATGAAAGGTCTGCTCAGAAAATTCACCTCCCAATTGTCCACTCCTGGGATGTGGATCACAAAAATACAACAGTTGTGAGACTCTGCCCACTGGATTATCCGGGCCACCTTTGTCATGACTCTGAGTTCCCCCCTGGTGGTTGATGTACGCCACCGATGTTATGTTGGCTGACTGGAACCTGATAAACCGGGCTAAGGCTAACTGAGGCCAGGCCAGTAGAGCATTGAAAATTGCTCTCTATTCTAGAATATTTATAGGAAGAACTGACTCCTCCAGAGTCCAAAGACCCTGAGTCTTCAATGACCCCCAAATTGCTTTCCAACCTAGAAGGCTGGCATCCATGGTCACGATTACCCAGGAAGGTCTGCAAAAGCAAGTTCCATGGGAGAGGTGTTCCTGAGACAACCACCGCAGAAGCCTGATCCAGAACTATTTGACAACCACCGCAGTAGCCTGATCCAGAACTATTTGCGGAGACAGATCCACATAGTCCCTGTTCCATTGCCTTAACATGCATAACTGCAGAGGTCTGAGATGGAACTGAGCAAATGGATTGATGTCCATGGAAGCTACTATCAGACCAATTACCTCCATACATACAGGGAGTGCAGAATTATTAGGCAAATAAGTATTTTGACCACATCATCCTCTTTATGCATGTTGTCTTACTCCAAGCTGTATAGGCTCGAAAGCCTATTACCAATTAAGCATATTAGGTGATGTGCATCTCTGTAATGAGAAGGGGTGTGGTCTAATGACATCAACACCCTATATCAGGTGTGCATACTTATTAGGCAACTTCCTTTCCTTTGGCAAAATGGGTCAAAAGAAGGACAGGCTCAGAAAAGTCAAAAATAGTGAGATATCTTGCAGAGGGATGTAGCACTCTTAAAATTGCAAAGCATCTGAAGCTTGATCATCGAACAATCAAGCGTTTCATTCAAAACAGTCAACAGGGTCGCAAGAAGCGTGTGGAAAAACCAAGGCGCAAAATAACTGCCCATGAGCTGAGAAAAGTCAAGCGTGCAGCTGCCAAGATGCCACTTGCCACCAGTTTGGCCATATTTCAGAGCTGCAACATCACTGGAGTGCCCAAAAGCACAAGGTGTGCAATACTCAGAGACATGGCCAAGGTAAGAAAGGCTGAAAGACGACCACCACTGAACAAGACACACAAGCTGAAACGTCAAGACTGGGCCAAGAAATATCTCAAGACTGATTTTTCTAAGGTTTTATGGACTGATGAAATGAGAGTGAGTCTTGATGGGCCAGATGGATGGGCCCGTGGCTGGATTGGTAAAGGGCAGAGAGCTCCAGTCCGACTCAGACGCCAGCAAGGTGGAGGTGGAGTACTGGTTTGGGCTGGTATCATCAAAGATGAGCTTGTGGGGCCTTTTCGGGTTGAGGATGGAGTCAAGCTCAACTCCCAGTCCTACTGCCAGTTTCTGGAAGACACCTTCTTCAAGCAGTGGTACAGGAAGAAGTCTGCATCCTTCAAGAAAAACATGATTTTCATGCAGGACAATGCTCCATCACACGCGTCCAAGTACTCCACAGCGTGGCTGGCAAGAAAGGGTATAAAAGAAGAAAATCTAATGACATGGCCTCCTTGTTCACCTGATCTGAACCCCATTGAGAACCTGTGGTCCATCATCAAATGTGAGATTTACAAGGAGGGAAAACAGTACACCTCTCTGAACAGTGTCTGGGAGGCTGTGGTTGCTGCTGCACGCAATGTTGATGGTGAACAGATCAAAACACTGACAGAATCCATGGATGGCAGACTTTTGAGTGTCCTTGCAAAGAAAGGTGGCTATATTGGTCACTGATTTGTTTTTGTTTTGTTTTTGAATGTCAGAAATGTATATTTGTGAATGTTGAGATATTTTATTGGTTTCACTGGTAAAAATAAATAATTGAAATGGGTATATATTTGTTTTTTGTTAAGTTGCCTAATAATTATGCACAGTAATAGTCACCTGCACACACAGATATCCCCTAAAATAGCTATAACTAAAAACAAACTAAAAACTACTTCCAAAAATATTCAGCTTTGATATTAATGAGTTTTTTGGGTTCATTGAGAACATGGTTGTTGTTCAATAATAAAATGAATCCTCAAAAATACAACTTGCCTAATAATTCTGCACTCCCTGTAGTAATGGGTTGTGAATTCTGTATTACTGGTTTACCATATGCATGTAGCTCAATCCACTAACCTCTTCTTCTGTCATTTGCAGGCTTTTATTTAAGTGTATATATGTTATGTATTACCATGTTTATATTCTAAGAACACACATAGGTTGAGAGGGGAGGTAATTATTCTATTTTTTTTAAATTCTGGCAAAGAATAGTATAGATCCAGCTTATAATTGTTACAGCATCTATCCTGTCTTCCATATCTCTATGGGAGTCCATTCCCCCTTACTTGTAATTTGGGTGCCTATGTATGTTTGAGCTTAAGCTTGTGCCTTTACTACAGAACTGTGTAGTACTTCAGCAGAATGTGATGTTTGTACCCATCTATAAAGACTCCCAATGCAATTTTGAAAGTATAAACAGATACTGTATGCCCTTGGATAGACAGTAGGTTTTTATAGATTTTTAATACATCATTCAAACTAGATTTGTCCACTAGGTAGAAGTGGAACCCTGGATTTGGTTTTATTTGTTACTGGGGGTGGCTAATGAATGTAAATTCCTAATTCAAACTTTAGTGGTATATTTGAGGTACATGGTTTTTCTTTGCCTTGTATTATGCTAGTTCACCTAGAACAGGGTGTAATTCTTTGCCTTGTACTATGCTAGTCCTTTAGTCAATTTATGTTGGAATGTTATACATCTTTTGGGATCCGAAAGTGGTCCCTTACAGATAGCCTTTTACATGTTAAATTTGTTCTATGACCATGAGAGGTCCAAGAGTGGCCTCATAGTTTAATTTGAAGGCTGATAGTATGAATGGGCAAAAAATTATGTTTTTTTTTTTTTTTGTTTTTTTTTAATTTTGCATCTGTCTCATACCTTTGTTTTTTTGGTTTGTTTCTTGTCTCTCAGTTATATGGATATGACAATTTTGTATAAACTGTACTGAGATTTTTGCCTTGTATGCCCCAAATTGAATTTCAATAAAATATTTAAAAAAAAAAATAAAAAAAAATTAAAAAAAATATATAAGGAATTCATAGGATCAAACGGAGCCCGCTGTAACACTCTAAGAACAAGATTAAGACTCCAGGGAGGAGTAACGGGCTTAAACACAGGCCTGATCCTAACCAAGGCCTGGCAAAAAAATTGCACATCAGACGCATCCTCCAAATGCTTTTGCAACAAAACAGACAGCGCAGAAATCTGACCTTTCAGAGTACTATCTGACAAACCCTTCTCCAGACCCTTTTGGAGAAAAGACAAAATCCTAGGAATCCTGACTCAACTCCAAAAGTAGCCTCTGGATTCACACCAATACAGCTATTTATGCCATGAGGTCCATTTATCAAGCTCCGTATGGAGCTTGTGGGCCGTGTTTCTGGTGAGTCTTCAGACTCGCCAGAAACAGTAGTTATGATGCAGTGGTCTAAAGACTGCTGCTCCATAACCCTGTCCACCTGCTAAGAGCAGACGGACAGGAATCACCATAATTCAATCCGATCGAGTATGATCAGGTTGATTGACAGCTCCCTGCTGGCGGCCTTGAGTCTGCAGTGGGCGGCGTTGCAACAGCAGCTCTTGTGAGCTGCTGGTGCAATGCTGAATACTGAGAGCGTATTGCTCTCCACATTTAGTGAGGTCTTGCAGACCTGATCCGCACTGTCAGATCAGGTCCACAAGACCTTTGATAAATAGGCCTCCATATCTTATAGTAAATCTTTCTTGTCACAGGCTTACGAGCCTGAATCATGGTCTCAGACTGACTCTGAAAACCCACGCTTAGATAAAATCAAACATTCAATCTCCAAGCAGTCAGCTTCAGAGAAATGAGATTCGGATGAAGAAAGGGACAATGAAGTAGAAGGTCCTTCCTCAGAGGGAGTCTCCACGGAAGACAACATTTCCATCAATCTGCATACCAGATCCTGCGAGGCCATGCCGGTGCTATGAGAATCCCCAATGAAGAATGACACCTTCTTCAAGCAGTGGTACAGGAAGAAGTCTGCATCCTTCAAGAAAAACATGATTTTCATGCAGGACAATGCTCCATCACACGCGTCCAAGTACTCCACAGCGTGGCTGGCAAGAAAGGGTATAAAAGAAGATAATCTAATGACATGGCCTCCTTGTTCACCTGATCTGAACCCCATTGAGAACCTGTGGTCCATCATCAAATGTGAGATTTACAAGGAGGGAAAACAGTACACCTCTCTGAACAGTGTCTGGGAGGCTGTGGTTGCTGCTGCACGCAATGTTGATGGTGAACAGATCAAAACACTGACAGAATCCATGGATGGCAGACTTTTGAGTGTCCTTGCAAAGAAAGGTGGCTATATTGGTCACTGATTTGTTTTTGTTTTGTTTTTGAATGTCAGAAATGTATATTTGTGAATGTTGAGATATTTTATTGGTTTCACTGGTAAAAATAAATAATTGAAATGGGTATATATTTGTTTTTTGTTAAGTTGCCTAATAATTATGCACAGTAATAGTCACCTGCACACACAGATATCCCCCTAAAATAGCTATAACTAAAAACAAACTAAAAACTACTTCCAAAACTATTCAGCTTTGATATTAATGAGTTTTTTGGGTTCATTGAGAACATGGTTGTTGTTCAATAATAAAATTAATCCTCAAAAATACAACTTGCCTAATAATTCTGCAATCCCTGTAGAGCCACTGATGGCCGAGGAGAGGACTTAAGGACAAGACAAGAGCCAAATATCTTTGTTTTTCTGACCTCTGTCAGAAATATCTTCATTAGTAGGGAGTCTATTATGGTCCCTAAAAACACTACACTTGTGGCTGAAATCAGAGAACTCTTTCCCAAATTCACCTTCCAACAGTGGGAGCAAAGAAAAGACAACAAGATCTATGTATGAGAGTTTGCTTGTTGAAAAGACAGCGCCTGAACCAGAATGTTGTCCAGATATGGTGCCACTGCAATGCCTAGAGACTGGATTACCTCCAACAGAGCCCTCAGGACCTTTGAGAAAATGCTGGGAGCTGTGGCAAGGCCGAATGGAAGAGCCACAAACTGAAAGTGCTTGTCTAGAAAAGTGAATCTCAGAAACTTGTGATGATCCCTGTGGATGGGAACATGAAGGTATGCATCCTTTAGGTCTATGGTTGTCATGAATTGACCCTCTTGAACCAAGGGGAGAATGGAATGTATAATCTCCATCTTGGACGGTACTCTGAGGAACTTGTTTAAACACTTTAGGTCTAAAATAAGTCTGAAAGTCCCCTCTTTCTTGGGAACCACAAACAGATTTGAATAAAATCCTAGACCCTGTTCCTGTGTAGGAACTGGAACTATAACTCCCAGGGCAAAAATATCCTTGATACAATTTAAGAACGCCACTCTTTTTATTTGGTCTACAGATAATCTTGAGAGAAGAAACCTGCCTCTGGGAGGAAAAGTCTTGAATTCTATTTTGTACCCCTGAGATAGAATTTCCATGGCCCACAGGTCTGGAACATCTCATATCCAAGCCTGAGCAAATTGAGAAAGCCCGCACCCTACTAGATCCGTTCCTGGATCGGGGGCCGACCCTTCATGCTGACTTGGAGTAAGCAGCAGGTTTTTTAGACTGTTTCCACTTGTTCCAAGACTAACTAGAAGTGGAGGGTTTACCTCTAAAGTTACGAAAGGAATGAAAATTACTCTGATGCCCTTTCTGATTATTCATCTTATCCTGAGGAAGAAAAGATCCCTTTCCTCCTGTGATATCTGAAATAATTTCAGCCAAAACAGGCCTAAAGAAGGTCTTACCCTTGTAGGGAATAGCTAATAACTTAGACTTAGAAGAAACATCTGCAGTCCAGGATTTTAACCAAAAGGCTCTGCGAGCTAGAACCACAAAACCAGACATTTTTTCTCCCAGTTTAATGACCTGTAATAAAGGAATTGGCTAACTTAAGAGCCTTAATCCTGTCCTGGATCTCCTCAAGAGGAGTATCTGTCTTAATAGAATCAGACAAGGCATCAAACCAGTAAGCCTTAAAAGAACAACTATCCTCTATGGAAATAGCTCCTTCCACCTTTGGAACCGTTTGCCACAACTCCTTAAGAGACTCAGCTATAGGAAACATTTTCTTAAATATAGGAAATGGAGAAAAAGGAATACCAGGTCTCTCCCACTCCCATGCAATAATCTTAGAAGCAGGGTCTGGATCAGGAAATACCTCCACCGCAGAGGTAACATCAAAATACTTGTTCATCATATTAGACTTCTTAGGGTTAACAACGATAGTAGAATCAGAGTCATCCAAGGTAGCCAAAACCTCCTTAAGTAACAAGCGGAGGTGTTCCAGCTTAAATCTGAAGGACACAGCTTCAGCATCAGTGGAAGGAATTATACTGCCTGAATCCGAGATTTCACCCTCAGATGGACCCGAAGAATCATCATCCTCAGACTTCAGAGAGGAAATACGTTGATTAGCCACTTCAGGATCAGAAACCTTACTTACTGTTTCTTAAAATTTCCTTTTACATTTTCCCTGCAGCATGGGAAAAGCAGACAGCGCCTCAGATACCGCAGAGGACACCTGGGCAGCAATATCTTGCAAAGTAACCTCAGACGGAGCATGAGAGGAAACGCAGGGCACTGCATGTGCAGATGAATAGGATTGGGATGCTTGAGGAGACAGCTGCGGCACATCTGAAACAGGAGGCTTCTGAACAGCATCTGCCTTAGCTAATGAGGGTTCAGGGTCAAAAAGTCTATTTCTATGAACTAAAGTTCTTTCAATACATGAAGAACAAAAAGGTACTGGGGGTTCCACCTGGCCATCAAAACATAAGCTACAGGTAACATCCTGCCACAGCCTCTTGATCCATAATACAAAAAAAGCAAATAAAAAAAATCAAACTTTTTTTTTTACTTTTTTTTATCTTATAACAAAGGAAATAATACAGAACAAAAAACTTTCTTAAATAAATGTTCCCTTTAAATTTACCAAATCAAGAAAACATACCCCAGGCAACACTCTACACATCAGCAGAATAACTGAGGTGCCCTACCTGTTCTGCAACCCACAGCAAACAGAGGAATAAAACGATCCTGTTTACAATCCGGATTCCAGAGAAGCAAAAACAGCAAGAAGTCTTCTAAACAGCAAAACCATCTGAAATATGTGCACCTCACTCTACAGGAAGTGAAGAAAAGCGCCAAAAAACCTCTGACATCAAAGAATCATAACCTCCCTAAAAGGGGCGGTCCTACAGCTGACAAAAAAGCCATTTTGTTTTTTAAAATAACTTTCTTGAAAACAGGCTTAAAAAAAAACAATAAAACCCCCAATAAAAGTACATAATTCATTACTAAAAATGGATCCTCACTGAGCCATCAATAAAATAAATAACTCATCACACTAACAGTGCCTGCAAAAACAGCCATAAAAACCTGCACCCTGACAGGAATGATAAAAAACGTCCCCATGCAGCGTTTCAGCTGAATAAGTGCCACATTTTTCCCTTCTTATATAGAAAAATAAAACTGTCACTTTAATATTTATTTGTCTGGCAGTAGGACAGCTAACCTGGTTTGAGAGGATGCCATCCCTCATATGGACCTGTGGAAATACAGAAAGACTAAGTAAACTTACCCAGGCTATCTAAATAGGGCAGGAAAATGTTTTGGGAAAATGCATTGAGGATTGTACCCCACAAGTTCCCAATTGCTTAAAAGCCACCACTGCCCTACTGAAGAGACTGACATGGGCTAAGGCTAGACCCTTTAGAAAGATCAGAGCATACCTACTCTGCTTTTAAAATAAAAAATTCTTGATTGTAGATCAGACATTAAAACTTCACCTCCTCAAAGAGAATGACTGGGGATTATGGGTAAGGGAAGTGACATATATAGCAGCTTTGCTGTAGTGCTCTTTGCCTCCTCCTGCTGGCCAGGAGTGATATTCCCACTAGTAATTGATGATTCCGTGGACTCACCATATCTTAGGAAAGAAAGCTTCCATTCAACACTATTTACACTTTTGCAGGATCAATAAATAGTGCACCACTTAAACCCACACATATATTCTGGGTACAGAGCAAAAGACAGGCTCAAATGTTACACAATTTATACAAAATATTTAGATTAATAGATCTTATTTAAATTATGTTATTATTATTATTATTAATAATAATAATTATTATTTTTATCAATATAATTACAATAATAATACTTTTAATAATAATTATTATTATTACAATTCAGTGGCGTCACTAGGGTTGGTGTCACCCGGTGCGGTAAGTCATGGTGTCACCCCCCCCCCCAGAAAGCAGACACACACAAAAACACAGGCAAACACACATACAAACACTCAGACACACTTAAAAACATACTCAGATGCACACACAAACACTCGGAAACACACTCAGACACATACACAAAAACACATACACAAAAACACTGAGACACACAAAAACTCAGAAACACACATACAAAATATGTAAACTGCACTGCATTAATTAGGAAGCTCATGCCTAGAGCTGCTCCCTTGGATTAATGAGATTAGAATTTTGATTGTGAAATATAGGTTTTGTATTATGGATAATCAGATCGCCGGGACATGGGACTGGCCAATTTCGTCAAGAGTTGGGTTTTTTTTTTTTTGGTTTTTTTTTCCCTTCTTTTCTTCCCCTCCCAGTGTCGCCCACCCTCTCTCTCCAAGATGCTGTTGATTGTAGACGGAAAGATAATGGTAAATATAGATGAATAGATTAAATCTGTTGTCTTGGAATATAGGAGGAATCTCCTCACCCATTAAGAGGAAATTAATGATAAAACTTCTGGGTTCCCATAAACCGGATTTAGCGTTTATTCAGGAAACGCATCTACCTCCGGTAGAAGCTGCTAAATTACAAACTAAATGGGTAGGGGAGGTTATATGTACACCTTACAGCCAGAGGAAAAGAGGGTTAGCTATATTGCTAAATAAGAATTTAAATTACCAAATCTTATCAGTTTACAACGATCCGGAGGGTAGATACCAAATCTTGGAAATTAAAATAGATAGGAAATTTTATATATTCTGTAACCTCTATGGTCCTAACAAAACTGATAGAGATTTTTGGGAAACATTAGGATTGAAACTTTTTCAGTTTTTAGGAAATAACATAATAGTAGTGGGAGATTATAACATGACCTTCTCATATATCCTAGATAGATTTAACAGTAGAGCAAGGGATAGGAGAACCAGGGAGACCAGAATTCTCCACAAGTTTTGCCAAAGACTGGCACTAAAGGATATCTGGTGAATTCAACACCCCGATCAGAGGGGCTACACGGGCAAATCCAGGTCATTTAGATCCTTTTTCAGGATAGACTTTTTCCTATTCTCCAGTCAACTGATGAAGTTTGACATAAAAGCGGAGATTAAGGATGTCAAAGTATCTGATCATGCAATTATCTCATTAGAGATTCAATACGGGGCCTCCACTCGGAACAGCAATGCGCGTTTCTTTTTCCCCCAATATCTGGTACAGAACATCCAATTTAGGTCTTGGTTGCAAGAAAGATGGAAAGAATTTTTTAAACATAATAAAGACTATTTGGACAAACCTGAAATCCTCTGGGAGACTGCAAAAGCAGTCCTCAGGGGTGAAATAAAAGCATATTTAATTAGGATAAAGAGAAAAAGGGACCAGAGAGAGGAACAACTAGCCAATACACTTAAAAAGGCATATGAGCGTTACATTCAAGATAAAACTGTACTGAACTGGGATAAATATAGGAAGATTAGAGGAGAAAGAGACTTATTTCTCAATCAAATGATGGTAGAAGAGGACAGGAAGCAAAAAGCTTTCTTCACAGGGAATCAGGGTATTTCAGCTAAAATATTATCGAAAATGGTCAAAAATAGACAACAGAAAAACTTTATTTCAACTATTACATATCAGAACAGGAGATTCAACAAAAGCTCAGAAATTAGACAAGTTTTTCTTGACTATTATCAAAAGCTGTATTCCCCCACCATAATAGATCAGGACAAAAAAGAGAAATTCTGGCAGAAGATTAAAACACCCCAGATTACAAAGCAAGACCTACAAAGGTTGAATGAACCAATTACAAAAAAGAGAGATATCAGACGCCATAACCAACCTCAAAGGTGGTAAAGCCCCGGGACCGGATGCTCTACCGGCCGAATTTTATAAATTATTACGAGAACCAATTCCTCTTTTACAGGCAATATTTAATGATTATTTCATTGGAAATAAACCGCAATCCCCTCTGTTTACAGCTTCAAATGTGGTCCTGATCTTAAAGAAGGGAAAAGATCCGAGCTCCCCCTCATCATATAGACCAATCTCCCTCCTAAATCAGGACTACAAACTGCTAACAACAATTATTTCCAATCGTCTCAAGGAAAGCCTGCGCTATATGATACATCCTGACCAGGCTGGTTTTATGACAGGTCGGAACCCAGTTAAAAACATACGGAGAGTACAGCTGGTCCTGGATTATTTTGCCAATAAAGAGCATAAAAAATCCCATCGTAAACCTGATCTGGCGATCCTTACAGTCGACGCCGAAAAGGCGTTCGACTCGATTGGGTGGGACCACCTCTTTGAATCATTAGAGAGGTTCGGCCTGACAGGGGCATTTCATCAATTCATACAGAAAATCTATAAAAATCCTGTATCAGCAATAATAGTAAATGGTGAAACATCAGACAGATTCCTTTTGAGACGGGGGACAAGGCAGGGGTGCCCACTATCCCCACTACTTTTTAACCTGTCTTTAGAACCTCTGGCAATCTACTTAAGGCAGGAGGTAAGGGGGATTAGAATAGGCCAACAGGAGATGGTGCTATCACTTTTTGCGGATGATCTCTTATTATTTCTAAGCAACACAACTCAATCCATGCCTCAAGTCCTATCTATAGTTGGCCTATTTGGATCTTTTTCCGGTTACAGGATTAATAACGAGAAATCGGAATTGTTATGGATTCAGAAACCAGCCCAAACAATAAACCACCCGTTCCAGGAAACTTTATGTATACAATATTTAGGCTTAAGCCTAAGTAGTAATCCTAGGGAGTGGTATGAACTCAATTTGGTTAAATGCATCAAACAAATACAGGAAAAAGTTCAAAATTGGGTTAACCTGCCACTCAGTATGACGGCTAGAGTTATGCTCATAAAAACTATTATATTCCCTAAACTACTGTACTTTCTTCAAAACTTCCCATTGTTGTTATACAAGAAAGATACTCTGACGCTCCAGAGGGTTTTTAATAACTTTATTTGGCGGGGGAAGAGGCCACGAATAGCTTTTGAAACTTTGACATTGACAAAACGAAGTGGAGGCCTTGTATGCCCAAATATTAGAACCAACAATTATGCCGCCGTTTGCAAATTTGCATTAGATTGGATCACTGAAGGAGACCATGTTACATGGCATGACCTGGAGTCGCACATGGTGGCTCCCTTTGATCTAAAAGCAATTATACATAATCCAGTGAGTAAATTACCGTCTAATATAGCACAATATGTGACCATTCAAGATGTGGTTAAGACATGGCAGAAAGTATGTTTAGCAACTAAGAGCAATTTTCGTAAATCTGTCTTCCTCCCACTTACAGGGAATCCAAGCTTCTCACCAGGTTTGAACATATCGTTTTTTTCCAGATGGGCACAGGCAGGACTTTACTCATTAGGTCAATTGTGTCAGGAAAACCAATTGGTAGTTAGATCCTTCGAGGAATTGAAAGGCAAATATAATTTAGAAAGGTCATCCTTTTATGCCTACTTACAAGTTAGACATTGGATTGAAGATCTAAGAAATGAAACAGGGATCGGATTAGACAAGGGGGAAGTTAGTAGCGTAATTTACGCTTATTCCGAGGGGGCTAAAAAAATTTCAAGAGTATATAAAATGCTAATGAACATTCAAGGGGAAGCCCATATGGAGAGATTACTTAGGAAATGGAATAAAATGTTCCGCCTAATAGGGAAAGAACGGATAGCCGATAGTGTCAGACTGGCAATGAAAGCAACAACTCTAGTCACTTGGTGGGAATCGCACACTAGATTACTGAATATGGCAGATTTGCCCCCGGTTCGAATAGCTCTATGGAGGGGCGATATAACATCTGGGGAGTGTCCCAAATGTAGACAAGAAAGGGCAGATTTAGCTAATTGTTTCTGGAAATGCCCTAAAGTGAGACAATTCTGGTACAAAGTAAATTTTTGGTGTAATAAGGTTATGGGAGTCCAGACAAGGTTTTCACAACTTGAGATATTCCTTCTGTTTCAATACAATAGTAGTAAACCGGGAGCTAACCACAAATTTCTGAATGCCATGATATTGGTAGGGAGAAATGTGATCCTTTCTAACTGGAAGAGTAGAGGTGACCTCAAGTTGTCCGAATTTCTTAGGAAAGCCCAATACCAAATATTACTGGATCAGCATAATATAAAATTTTTTAACAACAAACAACTTCGACAATTTTTTAACAAATGGAAGGAGATGATTCTATCCCTTTCTAGAACTAGCCAGAGGCAAATATTGTCAGCTTTCAAGAGGTCTGAATGGTTCCAACACCAGATACAGACAGGAAGATTACCCAGATCATGGGCAATGGACTAACGGACGGAGAGAGGGGGGAGAACTAATTAATTTTCTCCCCCTGTTTTCCTTTTCCTCCCCCCCCACCTTTCCCCTCCCCCCCTTTTTTTTTTTTTTTTTTTTCTCTCCTTCTCTTGGCAAATATTGTAAATATTTAATGAGACCCAGTGGAACCAATATATCCCACTGGATTATACTGTGATATTATACTTTTGATGCATTTTTTCTGTTTAGCAGATAAGATCCGTTATGGATCATGGAAGCTGTAACTTTTTCTTTTTGTTGTTTGAAAAATCAATAAAAAAAATTAAAAAAAAAAGAAAAAGAAAGAAGGAAAAAAAAAGAAAAAAAGAGCTGCTCCCTGGCTCAGCAGAACATCAAATGAAAGATAAACAGAGCACTCTAAAATAAATCACTGAAGAAAATGTTTAGGCGCGCAAACTATGAAAATTCTGCTCTCTGACTCTGTTCCAAGTCTGTCAGTGCACAGCCCTGGGCCGCATGTCACTGAGCAGTGAGCACAGATAGGCAGGCAGGTTTAGGCTAGCAGCGCATCTTTGCAAGCCCCATGGCACACCCAAAACATTCATAGTGAAATTGGGCAGGGGAGGAGCAAAGTACAAACAAGCAAAAGCAGCCGGGAAAACTATTTGTTGAAATTGCAGCACTGGCTCAAGGGGCAAAAAAATTCTGCATCTACAACTTCCCCAGTCCCACTAATGTTCACAAATGCCAGCCTCTAATAAAATAATCTATGCATCTCAACATTGTATTTCTTTGAATTTCAATAAAATTTAAAAAAAAAAAAATTTTTTTTTGGTGTCACCCCCTGGAGGGTGTCACCCGGGTGCGGCCCGCCCACCCCTAGTGATGCCACTGTTACAATATATATATATATATATATATATATATATATATAATGGTCTTTTGGTACAATATATATGTATACCTATATATATATATATATATATATATATATATCTCAAAGGAAAAAAGCAGGCACTCTCCGTGTTTTTAACACCATAGTATTTAATCCATAGTAGTGACGTTTCGGGGTTTCACCCCCGTCTTCAGACTTACATAAAGTGCAGTGCAGCATATACAAACTTATATACACTACTAACCCCTAGTGCCTTGTTCGGTAATCACACTTTGTGTGTGTTCCAGCGGTAGTCATCCGGCGCATAGCTGGCGTCATCAGAGCCGCCGTTTGTTTCCTAGCAACCCACTGCCAGAGACAAACACCACCACATGACAACAGTATCGAAGCCCGGCGCATTGCATACGTCATCAGAGACGCCGTCAGTTGCCAGGCAACCTCTTACTCTAACAATATGTATTTCTATAACATAGTGAGATAGCACGCATCTGTGAATTTAAAACCATAAAAACAGTATGTTACGTCTTATCAATCTATTATACACAATTTACTCAATATATTACTCAAGACTTAAATACTTAAATCCTATTAAGGGGCCACACAACATATCAGATATAAATAGACCCAGGGCTTGGATCAGTATCAACATTCTAGGGGCTGTAACTCATTAAAGTTCTCATCTTATTCTAAACATAATTATCCTAGATCATATTCTGTTATGTGCAGAACATTGTAATGTGAAATATTATTTACAGTAAATACACAGTATATTGCACACACACATATATATATATATATATATATATATATATATAGATATGTTTTTTCATGTTTTCATCTACTTAACCTTAACTTAAAAGAGCTCCAATACACACACACACACACATATATATGTATTTATGTGTTTATGTGTTTATACATATGTATACATATATAGACATATATAAGTATATATTTTTATAGATCTTAAGAAATGTATATTTATGTATGTCTATGTTAAATCCCTTTGCCTGACTTTTTTTTCTAACATGTCTTTGAGCCCTTAAAACTTTTTTGTGCAATTTAAAAAAAAAAAAAACATTTTTATTAGATTGTGTTATTATAAGTATAACAATATTGTGCAATGTATTTTTATGTGTTTTGTGACCGTTAACCACAGTTCTCAGGACGCTCTACCCCGACGAGCATTAACTTCAATTGTGTTTCAACTTGTAATATGAGCGCAATTTAACTTGAGAGCAAACGAGGGTGAAACCCCCCCCCCCCCCATATCGCTCGCGCACAGACATTTACTCTCCACTCGTAATCTGGCCTTAACTTTTTAAAATAATTTACATAGTAATATTAAGACATAGAAATACTAAATTGACAGTCACTTTCCATATTGTGTTAATGCCTGAGTTAAATTAGACAAGACGCACTAGAATTCTTCTTTTGATAAGCTCAGACTTTTAAACTTATTATAATTCACTAGGCAGGCAGAGCTATATAATGTTAAATTCTGAACTAATCTAGACAGGTTACACAAGAATCTGCCTCAATGATCAAAGGGCTTTCAGTGCAATATTTCAATTCAAAGTACAAGGAAACTTTAACTGAACATATAGTATGATATTCATTTCTGACCTAATCTAGACAAGATGACTTCAGCAATTAAATGTTGTTTTAACAAGCTGTTACTGGTTATGTCACTGCACATATGATGTTTAATTGTGAACTCATTTTTACTGGTCACAAGAGATGGAAGATTTTAGGCCCTTCATGAAATTTGATTTATAGAGCCAGATACAATTTTCTTCTGTAACCAGACACCTTAATATAAATGTTTCCGAGATCTCATGGACATTAAACTGCGAGACCTCTATGACACCATCCATGTGAATTTTATTACAAGACCAGAAACAAATATTTTGCTTTACTTTCTTTAACTACTAGTGTGCAGCATTTTAGAGTATAATAAATCACATAATATTTACATAAATACAGAGAAAAAAGAACCAATGTAATTAGCCAAAGAGAAGGCTAATGTAGATAATAAGATAACAATGGACCAATCAGATGACCCATAGGGGCCTATCTATCAAGCTCCGAACGGAGTTTGATGGCCCGTCTTCAGAATCGCCAGAAACACAAGTTATGGAGCAGAGATCACAAAGACCTCTGAGCAGGCGGACAGGAATTGCCGGAATTCAACCCGATCGAGTACAATCAGGTTGATTGACAGTCCCACCCCCTGCTGGTGGCTCATTGGCCGTGAGTCTTGTGAGCTGCTGGTGCAATGCTGAATACGGAGAGCATATTGCTGTCCGTATTCAGCGAGGTCTGGCGGACCTGATCCGCACTGTCGGATCAGGTCCGACAGACATATGATAAATATGTGCCGTTCCGACTTTAGTGGTGTATATTAAAAATGGAGGTGTCCTCCTGATGTGTTCTAATTGATATATGCAAAAAACAGGGCAAACCTTATTCACAAATTTCGATCTGTAGTATAAAAAACAATTGTTGTTGTAGTGAAGTTAAAAAACAATTTATTAATGATCTAAGATAAATACCTAGACAAAACTAAATCTCAGATATAAAGATAATATGGACCTGCACCAACTCGACCCCTATATGCCTAAGGGTGGTAGCACCTAGTAGCCACCAAGGGTAATAAATGTAATTTGGAGTGGTGATCCCCCAGGCGCCTCTAGCAGTGAGTAAAGCCACCAAACAGCCAAGCTCCAGAGGAGTTCAGTGTTGGTTGGGATACGTGTGAATACCCAGTGAGACGACCGGTAAGCACAGAGACCGAGTTGAGACAATTCACAAAGACACAAGCGGTGTGGATCAAGAGGCTCACAGCATCCAGAGGAAGTCCTGTTATCTGGAAACCGACCACCAACGAAGATCAGAACCCATTGGTACAGCCAGTAACGGGGGCTGGGAGACACAGCACTCCACTGGTCTTCATTGTACAACGGGGAAGCAGCTCGGCAACAGTGCACTGTTCAACGGGAGGAGCCCATACATGCAGCGGAAAAACGTATGTAACAAACTGAAAGTTTAACTGCTCAAGTTTTGTAGAACAGAGGACGCAAAGTAAGAGATACAATTTGCATAATAGTATGAACAGTTAGGTGCATAATTGCTAACATTGTCACAACTGAAGTGTCAGTTTGCCTGTCTGTTTTTTCAAAAGAAAAGAGACTTAACCTATGAGAAGTGATTAACCCCATTTTGCCTCAACCCTGACACATTGGAAAACGGACATTACTGTGTTGTTACTATTCTAAGCCTATTTTAAGGGCTGTGTATACTCTTGCCAGCATTTCTTGCAGAGACAAGTTTAATATTGTATAGGAAGATTTGTTCATCTGTTTAATCGTTCATTGCCACTGTTTTTTA
This sequence comes from Bombina bombina, assembly GCF_027579735.1. Lineage (NCBI taxonomy): Eukaryota > Metazoa > Chordata > Amphibia > Anura > Bombinatoridae > Bombina > Bombina bombina. The sequence goes on from NC_069499.1 coordinate 224,350,032, forward strand.
TATAGTATAGACTCATTCAACTTCATTTTAAGTATCAATTTAATTATTGATTTTTTACTGGCCTAATTGTAGCAATAGTTCATCCGGTGTTTAGCATTTTTAGCTTTGAGGATGATATATATGAGATTTAGTTTTGTCTAGGTATTTATCTTAGATCATTAATAAATTGTTTTTTAACTTCACTACAACAACAATTGTTTTTTATACTACAGATCGAAATTTGTGAATAAGGTTTGCCCTGTTTTTTGCATATATCAATTAGATAATCACTCTTTTTTACATATGATAAATAGGCCTCATACTGCCCATAAACTGACCAATGAGCTCCCCATCTTCCTCTTTCTTTTGCTGCTCATTCAAAAGATAAGTGTGCTGTTTCAGTGTGTTATATAAAATATATTATTATCTTTATATTTCTCTTTTTTATTTAACTTTTTATTTCTATTTTGTTAATTTCTTCTTTCTTTATCTAAATCTTCTATTTTTTGGCTTATTTCATATATATTTTTTCCCTTTTTAGGCAGTTTTTTTATTTCCCTTTCGTTTTTGGCTTTTTAACTGCCGTTTTTATTCCTCCTTTTAAAACCCCATTTTTTTCTTTTTCCCTCTAACTATGTATATCTGCTTTAGTTAGTGTGTTTTTTCTTTCATCTAAATTTTTCTTTTTCTGTTCTTACCGTTGCTTGCTCGTTACTTGTTATTGCATATCTTCTTTTTTCTTATCGGTCACTTAACGCCATTTTGTGGGGGCGTTTCGTTGTGATGTATCCGCACGCCCATTTTCTTTCTTCAGAAGTTCGTCACAGAATATCTCATGCAACAGACGTTTCCTTTGGGTACTCCTCCTTCAGTAAAATTGTAACTTTGTTTCTACATCAATATCTTTACATAATTATTTTATTTTCTTTCATTTTTAGGTATTTGATGCCCTCTGGTGTCCATTTATTGAATTTATCTGAGGAAATAATAAAATCTGTGTTATTATCTTTTATTATTTTTCTGTCAGAGAAGATTTGTTTTTGTTTTTTTAATTGCATAATTTAATTTCCATATTTTTATTTGTTCTTTCAATAAATTATTTCAGTTGTTTAAATTTTTTATTCAATAATTAACTGTATATATTTTTATTTTTCACTAATAACCATGTCTCAAGATGCCTCAACTCCTAACCCTTTGACTGAACAGTCAGTTCAGAAAATGATAGATAATTCCATTGGTAAACTTATGTCTCATATAACTAATTTATTAGCTAATAAATCTCCCCAAAAGAAAGCCATTAAAATGAAAACTGCTTCAGCAGCAATTAGAACTAGTAAAAAGTTAGTTACTAAATCTAAACAGACTCTGGCTGATAATCCTATTCCTTGTGGCAAAGGAATTAAAACATCCGCGATTAGACGACTAAATCCCAAGGGGCATAAAAAAGGAGTTTATAAACAAAATCTTCCATTAGAGAAGAGCTTTCTGACTTTTCTACTTCAAAAAACTCTGATTCTTTTTATGATGATTCTGATAAAAATTCATCAAATTATGATTCTGATTCTTCTTCTGATTCAGAACCAAAAAAAAAAAAATGTATCAATCACAATAAAAAATCTAAACATTCTGAGGCTGAAAATATTTTTACTGACCCTTTGGGTAATCCTCTTTTCAATGCGGATACCTTACAACATCCACGTTCTTCAGAATGGTTTGCGCCATTGGAAATTGCTAATTTTTTAGATTTTCAATTAAAGAAAACCCTTAAAAAATGTTTGAGGCCGAATGCCTTAGACCTTTACTTCCTAACAATAGTAATATTAATCCTGATATAGATCCCAAGGTAATTAAATGTATAGGATCTCCTGGATATAAAATCAAAAAGGTTTTAGACAGATCCTGGAACAATTTTCAGGACAGTTTACTAGACACTATGGCCTCTAGTTATCAACGTATCTACTTTACCTGCCTTCGCTGGTCCAATACACCTGCCTAAGCTCGCCTACCATCGCCGCCGCGGACCTGAAAAATTTCGCCTAAGTTATCAAAAAAACTGTCAAAAAGCCACGCACCAAGTACGGGGCGATGAGCAGCGGACTGTGAGAGTTATCACTCATCCGATCTCGCTGCTCTTCGGCTTTTTGACAGCTTTATTGACAAGCTGTCACTAAGCACCCAAACTAACTACACTGTTCTACCCCCTATACCGCCGCCCCCGGAGGCCCCCGCAACTAAATAAAGTTATTAACCCCTAAACTGCTGCTCCTAGACCCCACCACAACTCTTATAAATGTATTAACCCCTAAACTGCCGCTCCCGGACACCACCGCCACCTACATTATACCTAGTAACCCCTATCCTGCCCCCCCTATACCGCCGCCACCTATAATAAATTTATTAACCCCTATCCTGCGGATCCCGGACCTTGTCGCAACTAAATAAATAGTTTAACCCCTAAACCGCCGCTCCCGGACCCCGCCACAACCTATATTAAACTTATTAACACCTAATCTGCCCCCCCTACACCATCGCCGCCTATAATACATTTATTAACCCCTATCCTGCCCCCCTTACACCGCCGCCACTGTAATAAAATTATTAACCCCTAAACCTAAGTCTAACACCAACCCTAACACCCCCCTAACTTAAATATTAATTAAATAAATCTAAATAATATTTCTCTTATTAACTAAATTAATCCAATTTAAAACTAAATACTTACCTTTAAAATAAACCCTAATATAGCTACAATATAAATAATAATTATATTGTAGCTATCTTAGGATTTATTTTTATTTTACAGGCAAATTTCATTTTTTTTTTACTAGGTACAATAGCTATTAAATAGTTATTAACTATTTAATAGCTACCTAGTTAAATTAAAGAGAAATTTACCTGTAAAATAAAAACTAACCTAAGTTACAATTACACCTAACACTACACTATCATTAAATAAATTATTCCTATTTAAAACTAAAGACTTACCTGTAAAATAAACCCTAAGATAGCTACAATGTAATTAATAATTACATTGTAGCTATTTTAGGATTTATATTTATTTTACAGGTAACTTTGTATTTATTTTAGCTAGTTAGAATAGTTATTAAATAGTTATTAACTATTTAATAACTACCTAGCTAAAAGAAATACAAAATGACCTGTAAAATAAATCCTAACCTAAGTTACAATTAAACCTAACACTACACTATCATTAAATTAGTTAAATAAATTAGCTGCAAATAACTACAATTAACTTAAATTAAAATTAACTTTAACTAAAGTACAAAAAATAAAAAAAGCTAAGTTACAAAAAATAAAAAAAATAAGTTACAAACATTTAAAAAATATTACAACAATTTTAAGCTACTTACACCTAATCTAAGCCCCCTAATAAAATAACAAAGCCCCCCAAAATAAAAAAATTCCCTACCCTATTCTACATTAAAAAGTTACCAGCTCTATTACCTTACCAGCCCTTAAAAGGACCTTTTGCGGGGCATGCCCCAAAGAAAACAGCTCTTTTGCCTGTAAAATAAAAATACAACACCCCCAGCATTAAAACCCACCACCCACATACCCCTAATCTAACCCAAACGCCCCTTAAATAAACCTAACACTACCCCCCTGAAGATCATCCTACCTTGAGCAGTCTTCAGCCAGCCGACCACCAATGGAACCGAAGAGGAGATCCGGAGAGGCAGAAGTCATCATCCAAGGGGCGCTGAAGAAGTCTTCCATCTGATAGAAGTCAACATCCAGGCGGCGCTGAAGAAGTCTTCCATCCGATAGAAGTCTTCATCCATGCGGCGTCTTCAATCTTCATCCATCCAGAGCGGAGCAGAGCCATCCTCTTCTTCCTGACGACTAACGACGAATGAAGGTTCCTTTATGGGACGTCATCCAAGATGGCGTCCCTTCAATTCCTATTGGCTGATAGGATTCTATCAGCCAATCGGAATTAAGGTAGGAAAAATCTGATTGGCTGGCTGAATCAGCCAATCAGATTGAAGTTCAATCCGATTGGCTGATCCAATCAGCCAATCAGATTGAGCTCTCATTCTATTGGCTGTTTCGATCAGAAGTTTAACTTATGTTTGTAACTTATTTTTTTATTTTTTGTAACTTAGCTTTTTTTTTATTTTTTGTACTTTAGTTAGTTTAATTTAATTTAATTGTAGTTATTTGTAGCTAATTTATTTAACTAATTTAATGATAGTGTAGTGTTAGGTTTAATTGTAACTTAGGTTAGGATTTATTTTACAGGTAATTTTGTATTTCTTTTAGCTAGGTAGTTATTAAATAGTTAATAACTATTTAATAACTATTCTAACTAGCTAAAATAAATACAAAGTTACCTGTAAAATAAATATAAATCCTAAAATAGCTACAATGTAATTATTAATTACATTGTAGCTATCTTGGGGTTTATTTTACAGGTAAGTATTTAGTTTTAAATAGGATTAATTTATTAAAGTATAGTGTAGTGTTAGGTGTAATTGTAACTTAGGATAGTTTTTATTTTACAGGTAAATTTCTCTTTATTTTAACTAGGTAGCTATTAAATAGTTAATAACTATTTAATAGCTATTGTACCTAGTTAAAATAAATTGAAATTTGCCTGTAAAATAAAAATAAATCCTAAGATAGCTACAATATAATTATTATTTATATTGTAGCTATATTAGGGTTTATTTTAAAGGTTTATTTTAAAGTATTTAGTTTTAAATAGGATTAATTTAGTATTTAGTTAATAAGAGAAATATTATTTAGATTTATTTAATTAATATTTAAGTTAGGGGGGTGTTAGGGTTAGGGTTAGACTTAGGTTTAGGGGTTAATAATTTTATTACAGTGGCGGCGGTGTAGGGGGGGCAGGATAGGGGTTAATAACTTTATTATAGGTAGCGACGTTGTAGGGGGGGCAGGATTGGGGATAATACATTTATTATAGTAGCGGCGGTGTAGGGGGGGCAGGATAGGGGTTAATAGGTTTAATGTAGGTGGCGGCGGGGTCCGGGAGCGGCGGTTTAGGGGTTAATACATATATTATAGTTGTGGCGGGGATCGGGAGCGGCGGTTTAGGGGGTAAACACTTTATTTAGTTGCGGCGGTGTAGGGGGGACAGATTAGGGGTGTTTAGACTAGGAGTACATGTTAGGGTGTTAGGTGTAGACATCTCCCATAGGAATCAATGGGATGTCTGGCAGCAGCGAACATGAACTTTCGCTATGGTCAGACTCCCATTGATTCCTATGGTTTGAAAACCAGCTACGCTGGGTCGGAAAAGTGCCGAGCGTACCTGCTAGTTTTTTGATAACTAGCAAAAGTAGTCAGATTGTGCTGAACTTGTGTTCGGAACATCTCTAGTGACATAAGAATTGATCTGTGTCGGACTGAGTCCGGTGGATCGAAGCTTACTTCACTAAATTTTACTTTTGCCGGTGTCTATGGCTTGATAACTAAGGCGAATCAGCCTTGCCACAAATACGCTGCGGAATTCCAGCGTATTTGAGGTTGACGGCTTGATAACTAGGGGCCTATTGGTCCAATAACCAAATTATTTGGATACTTTGAAGAGGCTGTTCTAAAGGAATCTAATATGGATCCTCATACAGTTATAGAGTGGGTACAAATAATTTTATCATTTGTTGGCAACACCATTGCTGCTATAATTATCGAGAGACGCAAAAACATTCTACGTAGAATAGATCCAAAAAATTGTGACTTTGCAATCAATGAGCTACACTCAGACAAAGATTGCTTTCTTTTTTGTGACATATTTTTAAAAGACCTAAATCAGTATGCCAATACCTTTACTACTTTGAACAAAGTAAAAACTAATATGAGGAAAATATTATATACTCAGAATTTCTCTGACAGGGCCGGTAAAGGAAGAGGTCGCTTTCCTGACAAAGCCTCTTTTTTTATCCAGACTTTAATATCAACAGCCAAATGTCCAATATAACAGATCCTACCAAGAACCTGGTTCTTCCTCAACTTTTTTCCCATCATGTGCCAGACCTTGGCAACAAATGCATTGTCCCTTCTTTCTCTACCTTTTTCCCATCAAAAACAGCAGATCCTTGGATTCTTCAAGCAGTTCAAGGAGTTCTTATAGAGTATGTCTCTCCTACAATTCAAAATAGTCTCCCTCTTCCTATCCATTTTTCTCTGAAAGACAAAATTCAAAAAGAAATAAAAAATCTTAATTTAAAAGATGCAATTATGCCAAGTTTAGTTCCTCACCTGGCCTTTTTCAGCAATATATTTTTAGTAAAAAAGAAAAACGTTCAATTCAGACCAGTCATCAATCTCAGATTCCTAAACTCTTTTGTTGCTTACAACCACTTCAAATGAGAAGGTATCCATCTTTTAAGGGATTGTCTTTTGGACAATGACTGGTTAGTCAGGTTGGATCTTTCTGATGCTTATCTAACAGTTCCTATATCCCCAGAACATTGGAAATATCTAACTTTTTCATGGGACAATCAAATTTGGAATTTTACTTGCCTTCCTTTTGGCCTCTTCTGCCCCTTGGATTTTTACGAAACTTCTCAAACCAGTATTTTCTTGGTTGAGACAGAGGGGTGTTTGTCTCATTATTTACTTGGACAACATTCTTTTAATGAATCAGAATTATATTATACTTCAATTCCAATTATCCACAACTATCCATCTTTGGAAAATTTAGGTTTTCTGATGAACAAAGAAAAATCAGTTTTAACTCTGGTCTTTCTAGGTTTTCTTATAGATTCCTCGAAGTCCATGTTAAGTCTTCCTCAAGAGAAAATAAAGAATATAAAAAGGAAATTTCAAAGACTCTTTCCAAACAATTAGTTTCTATCAGACAGATAGCCAGAATAGTTGGATTATTTTCATCCTCTATTCAGTCTAACTTTCCTGCCCCACTTCATTATCACAAACTTCAACAATTAAACATTTCTTATCTTCAGAAAGGTTTTTCTTATTCTCATCTCATTCCTTTTTCTTCAAATTCCAAAGAGCAGCTTTCATGGTGACTTGCTCTTATGGAAGCTTGGAACTGGAGAGCAATTTTTGGAAAATCTCTGGATATTATTATAGAGTCGGATGCCAGTGTTTCAGGATGGAGAACACATTGTGGCCTGTCTATAACAGGGGGCAAATGGTCCTCAGAAGAGAAAAACCTTCATATCAATTGTTTGGAACTTTAGGCCGGATCATTTACTGTAAAAGGTTTGGTAAAATCTTTTGCTCCAGCTTCCATCCTTCTTCGCATGGACAATATTTCTGCAGTCAGATATCTCAATTGTTTAGGTGGTACAAATTCAAGAAATCTATCCTACATTACCAAAGATTTTATTCATCTGTGCCTAGACAGGAATATTTCAATCAAAGCAGAATATATTCCCAGTCCCTCAAATTCAGCTGTGGATTGGGGTTCTTGTTTTCTAAGAGACTCCTGTGACTGGATGTTGAACAGAAACATTTTTCTCATGGTTCAAGCTCTTCGTGGTCCTTTTTCTTTGGATATTTTAGCATCCCGTCTCAATCACCAACTTCCTCAATACTTCAGTTGGTGTCCGGATCTAGATGCATTTGCTATAGATGCGTTCCTTCAACAGTGGCCGAATCTCAGAGTTTATGCATTTCCTCCTTTTTCCCTGATTGCTCCGACTATTTTGGTGGTTTGCAGGAGACTCTTATCCCTTCTATTGATAACTCCCCTTTGGCCAACTCAAGCCTGGTATCCTTTCCTTCTGGAAATGTTGTTCAAACTTCCTCTTCTACTCCCTCTGTTTCCAGAACTTCTTCTAGATCCAGTAGGCAATTCACACAATCTTATTCTGAACCAATCACTCAGACTGATAGCTTGGTCAATTACAGGGAAATCAGAAATCTCCATGAGATATCGGAATCAGCAAAGACTCTCATGTGGGACTCATTGGCTCCAGGGTCCTATATTTCCACATGGTCCAGATGGTCTGGCTGGTGCTTGTCTAGGGACATGGATCCCTTTTCAGGACCTTTAACTCAAGTGTTAAATTTTCTTTCTCAGCTTTTCGACATTGGCCTTGCTTATAGAACTATAAATCTTTCTAGATCTGCTATCTCTGCTAGACATGATTTTATCAACAATTCTCCTATCGTAAACATCCTTTAGTTTGTCATCTTCTTAAATCAGTTAGATTAAAATGACCACCTTCTCTGAAATATAATTTCTTTTGGGATGTAGATCTATTTTTTTCTCTCTTTAAATCCTGACCTTCTAATGACTGTTTATCTCTTAAACTATTTTTTTCTAACCTTGCTACTCTTCTCTGTCTTATGTCTTTTCGTAGAGTTTCTGATGTCTGGGCTCTTGATTTTAACTCAAATGTTTCTCTCCTGAAGGTGTCACTTTTCTTATTTCTTGAAGAACAAAAACATTATCTTCTTCTATTTTTTATCCTTATTTTCTATCTGTAAACCTTCTGTATGTGTTGTCTCATGTCTAAAAGTCTATGATTCTAAAACTTCTTCTTTTAGAGACTCTGTAAAAAATCAACTTCTTTTATCTTTTGTTCCCCCTCATGCTCCTGTATCTTCTACTTCTATTGCAAGGTGGAATAAATGGGTTATGTCTGAAGCTGTAATTAATTGTTCTTTTTCAGCTCATTCAGTAAGAGGCTCTGCCGCTTCTAAGGCCTTTTTAAAATCTGCTCTTCTTAAGGAGATTTTAAAGGTGGCAGATTGGTCTTCTGATTAAACTTTTAAACATTTTTATTTCAAACCCATTCAACACGCCTGTCAAAATCTTTTTTAAATAATTGCTTTAAACTAGCAAAATATGAAGTCTCCAGTCTTGTAATAAAATTCCGATTATCCTAACTTTGTGAAGGAATAATCTAGGTTTTATTAAAGACACAGAGGCAAATATTTTCCCCTCCTCTACTTCTTCTGTCTTTCCCATCCAATATGTTTTATTCATGTATTAACATATGTATTTGATTTTCTAGTTACCAACTTCACAAATTGTTAGACTTTTGTGTATCTTCTGTTTTTTCGGAAATTTCTTTTTCATGAACTTTAAGCAAGAAAGAGGAAGATGGGGAGCTCATTGGTCAGTTTATGGACAGGATGGGTCACGTGATTGGTCCATTGTTACCTTATTATCTACATTAGCCTTCTCTTTGGCTAATTACATTGGTTCTTTTTCTCTGTATTTATGTAATTATTATGTGACTTATTATACTTTAAAATGCTGCACACTAGTAGTAAAAGAAAGCAAAGCAAAATATTAATCTCTTTAATAAAATCTAGATTATTCCTTCACAATGCTTGGATAACCGGAATTACATATACCTAAATATCTGTAAAGTGTTCTGTATAGAGAGATAGGTGGAGTTGTTCAGATAAAATTAATATTAGAGACAGCGAGGAGCAGGACAGTTGGCATCTGGTTTACAAAATTAGTGTAGGATTTTTTTTGCGATGCAATGTAGGTGACTGGGTTTTTCTTGAACCTAATGCTTGAATAGACTCTCTGGATTTTATTGTCATTTTTTAAAATTATTTCCATTTATGAATTTGCAATATTTCTTATGGTGGTATTACACTTGTTCTTTATTTTCATGTATACCAATATCAGTTTTTTTCAGCAGCACTCTGCTTTTTATTATTATGAGCTATATATTACCCATGCAAAGCTGACACTAGCATTCCCTATCAGGTGCTAGCATCGGCTCCATTATGCATTACTCGATGATGTCACTGCACAAGTTTATTTAACACTGACAAATTGTCAGTAATAGAAAGATATGGGCTGCTGTTTAAATGCCTGTATCTCAGATATCTACCATTTTTATAACCTTTCCGATGGTGTAAGCTATAAATCAATTTATTTTTGAAAAAAAGTAAGAAAATTATTAAGGGATCTCAGAAAGAACATAAATAAAGATAAATAAAAATGGCCCAGCCACCCCTTTATTAAATTCCCTAAAATAAACTAATTGCTTTTTTTTAAAAAAATATCCATTTAAGTATTTTAGCTAAATCATCACAGTGGTAACCATCGTTACCGCTATGATCACCTAACTAAGAAAAGTGACATTCTCTTTTCCTATAACAGGGCTCCACAAATCCCAGGCACCATGTCACTATGGGTGTTTTTCAGCCCATGCAAAGTTGTTGAACCTGGCCTGCAGAACTCCCACTGACAAGCACTGCTTATTTAGTTACAAAAGGGAGTGCATCTTGGAGGAGATTTGCATCCTTTCTAATAGCTATTCAGCCAATGTGTGCCTAGCAGGGAGACTGTGGGACTGCTTGCTATGCACTCAGGCTAAAGTGCATTGCAAATAGTTTCACAGACTGTCTGCTGTGATTGCTGTTAGCAATCACACTCCTATCATGCCTGGGCAGCCAGTAGATGCTGAAATTTCTACAGAAATCCCACTCCCATAAATCTGAGGCAGCCTGTACACACTGGGATGTGTGACATCTCAGCATGTACTGGTTGTCTGGACATGATAGGAGTATGATTGTTGTTAGCAATCACACAACTATCAATCTGAGGCAGCCTGTGCATGCTGGGACGTGTGACAGGGATTTGACTAAAAGCAGGAAGGTGGGCAGGATGGGGTAGGTTAACTGGTGGCGAGTAACTTTTAAGGCCTGGCCAGGGGTGGACTGACAACTCATGGGGTCCCCTTATGCCCCACCCGCATGCTGGCCCCACCCACAAACTGCACCACCTACATTCACTTCCTTGTGTATGTAAAGTGGTTTTGAGCATTTCTGTGTGTGTAATGTCATGGAGCACTGCATTGGAGGAAAGAGAGGTAGCGCTGGGAGTGGGCAGGCTCTACTTAATGCAGCTCAGGGTGCACAGAGGGGCCCGCTGGTATATTGGAGAATCTATCTGGGCTCTTTTAATTTACACTCACCACAGCTCAGGCTGCGATGAAGATACCAAATAGTCGCACACTTTAAAGGTTTAAAAATGTTTGCCGCAAATCAAAAACAAGATCATAGAGGCACACCTGCACAGAGAAGTCATCAAGTTATACCTGGTGGTGACATGCCATACTGCATGGGGCCCCTTGTGCTCCCCCTCATGGCCCGTGCCTTCGGGCATTGCTGGGCACCTGAATTTTCAGTCCGCCCCTGTGCCCGGCTAGTAGCTTAGGAGTTGAAATTTGGAGCCCTGGTAATAGGAATATAAAATAGTATTCTTAGTTTATCAAAAGTCTCTGCTAATTGGTTGCCAACTGTGTGTACTACTGAAGTTTACTACAGCTCCCAGAATTCCCTGCTTAGTTAACATAACCAGCAGCCAATTAGTTGGGAGAAGAATTGGATATTTTTCATTTTAGCCAATCAGTATAAAGAGGTGGCAGATGTTCTATTGTGAACTAGAAGGACTACAACTCCTTGAAGCATGTGTAACAGCAGCAGCAGCAAATCAGTAACGAGAGATTTGGTTGTCATTTTATATTCTTCTATTGCATCTATAAATAGCAAAATATTCTGAGACAAAGTGAAAAGGTAAATATAGTTATGGACTTCACTTCCAAATATAGATAGTAGATATTATACAATAAAGGCCTGTTGTGTGAGTTCACATTGTTGTCTTGTAACAGGATATGAACAAACAAAAGTTGATTTCCCAACTGCTGTCCATAAAAATGGCTTGCAGGTGATACACACTGGTGTCTCATTAGCAAATTACATACACAATATACTGCAAGAATTGCAGTTAGCACTCCAAAAATTAACCAGAGGTCAGACCTCTTGTTCATTTTTAAAATATTCCCAAATTACCCCCAAAATAAAGAGTGAGGTTCCTTTTTGTAAAAAAAAATAAAAAATTATAGCTATTTTAAAAAAAAAAAAAAAAAAAACTGCACAAAGCAGTTTTTAAGGGTTAAAGTGTGCAGGTGTGGAGTGTTAGAAAAACAAAACAGCACTGAAAGTGACTTTACATAGTATGGGGACTAAATTCTCCCAACCCTGAAATACCAGGCAATTTTAAGCTAAACAAGGGAAATGGCAACCCCAGATGATTGTTTCAGTTTCCTGTGGGCCTCATCAGTGAGGTGCAGCCATAATCCTCTAAGCAAATTGGGCAAGGAGTCCACGTCGAGTTTCCTCCATCACCCTTAGGGAGACTTTCCCCAAAGTCATAATATAAACAGAAAAAAAAACAATCTGCCACAAGCTCAGTGGCTAGTTCTGCGACATGGTTACCACCTGGGAGTAGCTTCTTTTAGCACAATTGTGTTTGACACATCCATTACTAGCATCAAGGCCTAACAAAAAGGGAGTAGAGTAGACATGTGATCTATAAATATATATATAGGTGTCAGTGCGCTCACGATATCTGAAGTCCTGAAGTTAGTTTACCTGGGAATTTTGTTTGCCCACTACCTTTTTACTTTCAACTTGTGTATGCGTGCTAATGCAGCTGCACTAATTTATTTACTTTGAGTGCAGTTTGCACGTTACTTGTAATCCGGCCCTTTATATTTAGTTAAACATAGCTGTCATTATTTGTTTTTTTTATTTTCTTTGCATTGAGACTATTTGACCATATTCAAATCCCTATTAAAAATGCATTTTGATCATTTTTTTGTGTGATTTTCTTACCTTTCTAAATTAACAGCCATGAACTTTTGAAACCCCCTTTTTAGTAGCTCAACTTGACTATTTGTACATCTTCTCTGTTGCCATTTAAAACACATTTATGGATTCATGGATAATATGGGGCCGAATGATCAAGTTCCGAATGGAGCTTGATGCCCCTGTTTCCGCGCGAGCCTTCAGGCTTGCCGGAAACAGCAGTTATGTTAGTTATCAAAAGACCGCTGCTCCAAAACACGCTACATCAAATCATGTCCGTCCGCACTTTAGTTAATAGGCCCCTATGGAGCCTATTTATCAAGCTCTGTAAGGATCTTGAAGATTTGTGTATCTGGCGAGCCTTAAGGCTCGCCAGAAACACCAGTTATGAAGCAGCGGTCTAAAGACTCCATAACTCCATAACCTGTCCGTCTGCTCTGAGAAGGAGGACAGACATTGCGGGAAATCAACCCGATCGAATACGATCGGGTTGATTGACACCCCCTGCTAGCGGCTAATCTGCAGGGGGCGGCGTTGCACCAGCAGTTCACAAGAGCTTCTGGTGCAATGCTGAATGTGGAGAGCGTATTGCTCTCCGCATTCAGCGATGTCTGTCGGACATGATCCGCTGATCGGATCATGTCGGACAGACATTAGTTAAATAGGCCCCTATGTCTAAAGTAAAAGAAAAGGAAGCTGTTTGTATGTATGTATAATGATTAGGCATACACCAGTAGTTTTCAGACTTGTTCTAGGGTTGATTTATTATTTATTTTCCCTTTGTAGACAGTGTACACCAATTTTAATATAACTGCATGTAATAGACACTACTATAAAGAAGAATATGCACAGATAATGATTAAAAATCCAGTAAAAAACATTTTAAAACTTACTTAGAATCTCCCAGTTTAGCACTTTTGATGAGGTTAGGCTTCCATGAATAGAAGACACTAGCACCCTCCCCTGTATATGTAAAGCCCCATTGCATAACAGGAGTCTATAACATATATTTATGTTGTGGGTAAATTAAGAAATTGGGTAATCTTAGCATTACACAGGTAAACCTGACATTACCAAAGCCTGATGTAACATGATAAATTTTCTCAGAGTGCATTGAGTCACTGCATCATATATGCACCCTCTGATGAAGGACATTAATCCTTTGAAATGCGTAAGGGACTTCATTTGAACTTTTCTTTTATGTATTTTAACCACTAAAGGCTTCACATTTTGATTCCCACATGCATATGAAGAGTAAGGAGGCAGCTTGGACTGTATCTGTATTAGGATCCAACTGACATCCGATTGGGAGTATTGCCTTCTATATACACCCCAGGGGATCCTATTGAATACATACAGGAGTGTTTTTATGTGTGTATGTGCTTGATTCATACCTCATATGTTTGAGGTTTTTAAATTTGAGTGGTCATTTGGCTTGTGTTTTAATTAACTGTTCTCAAAATACAACTGTATTACACTATGTTTTGTTTTGCACTTGGCTTTACACTTCTGAACTCACGGAGGAGCCACTTCAGAATCCAGCCCCCTCTCTGCACACCATACTCCAAGGAGACAAGAAGCCATTCTGACACAGATGAAAGCCGCCACTGGAGGATCAGCACTGCCACTGATACATGCGGCAACTTACCTCATATGATTGGGGTAATTTCTAGTAAGTGCACACCCACCAGTATTCTGTGTGTTCTTTCACTTTGAACATTGTTGTTGGGGTGTTCAACATCCACACGAACTTCTCCTTATTTTATTATATAAGACTTTGCTGATGGTCTGTGTTTTTACCAATAGACTAATATCCCTATTGTGTCTGGAACTATTTACATAAGCATTGTATTATTTTATGCAATAAGTGTTATATCTAATTATTCCTGGGCCCATTTGAATAGGCGCTCTCTCATCCTCTCTTTCTATATATATATATATATATATATATATATATATATATATATATATTTATATATATATATGTGCGTGTGTGTGTTATAATTATCTTTGTTGATATGAATGGAAGGAAATACTTGCTTTTTATCTAGTGTCTCACACCATCACTACCAAACATTTTCCCAGACATTAGTGCCTTACATTATGTCTTCTAAATGTTTTTTAATTACCCTTAACTTTTCGCCCTGTCTGCATATTTGTCTCGCAATATTGCATTTTACATCTTTTGAAACTCGTTCCAAATAATGAACAGTGGCCTTACAAATTATATCAGCTTTTTTGACTTTCCAATTGAAATTAATATTTTACGTTATATTGACAAGGTAGATTGTACGGGTATATATCAAAGACCAAAGTACACAAGACAGGATGCCACAATCCCGACGTTCTAAATTCCCAAAACTTAAAATGCTGAAGCAACATAATCCTGAATATTACAATTCTGAAAAAAAAAACACCCTAATTTACCGAAAACCAGAATCCCAAAACAATAAAATCCTGCAAGATTACCAACACTTAGAAAACCACAATCCAAAAGTGATCACCGGTTAGACTGGCTGAGCAGCCTCTGCCTTGGGGGTTCAATGGGGAGCCCCACCTATCCTCTGGCATCCATCCCAAGTGAACCTTGGAGAATGAGATTTACAAGGCTAGTTTCACCCCCTTGAACCCCCCCAGGCGGTTGAAAAAAGAGTGAAGATCAGGACATCACAGCACATCATATCTATAGTTTTTCTTTCAAGTTTAGAGATTTTGCATTTAAGGGATTTTGATTTTAGGGACTTTATAATTTCGGGATTTTTTTCTTTCTGCATTTGGATTTTCTGGATTTTAGACATTAGGGATTATGATCTTTCTGGATTTCAAGATTCTGTTTTATGGTATTAGGGATTTTGAGTTTAGGTATTTTGATTGCCTCCAGACTGTACACCTCTAGCCAGCATCCTATGCTCATGATATCTAAATATGCAAATACATTACTATTCATTTCAGTTTTTCCTGTTTTGTCCCACATACTGTATTTACATATTGTTATGTAAGTGAGGAAAGTCAAAACTACAAGGTTGTAGCTTGGATGTTGGTTCGTTTATGACTTCTCTTTGTCTTCAATGAAGATTTTTATTTGAATGACAATCCACCATAAATAAATAAAGCGCCCCCCCTAGCAATGATGGTTAGCCTTGAAGAATTGTAGTGAATTGCTTTATTGAATAACATTGCAGCTTTTGTGATTTGTGTGTATTTGAATAGAAATCAAAGCCAACATTCTTTAATGTTGTCTGAATGCCATAACTATGTATCCTAATTTTTCATCAAATAAAGAGCTTTTCATTTCTTCCACTGCTGTGATATTTTAAATTATCAAATGAAATTAATCACATTATTTATTTCAGTCACAATGTTACTGTACTGTTTGGTGGAGAAAAAAACAAAAATAATCTAAGAACTTTCCAATCGTTAGCTGAATTTTTGCAGTGAATTTTTAATAGCACTTTCTAGCTGACCATAAGACCTGGTCCTATAATTATTGGAGAGCAAAGTACAATAAAGAAACTCATTAGAAATACGACTGAGGTGATATTGGTCTCAGTGTATGTCAATTAGATTTTACTGACTCTGGTTATTGCTGAGCAAGCACAGCATTTAATGAGTCAGTCTGGAAGATTTTCCACTCAGTTAAAATAACCACCATCCTCTAAATCAAACAGGTACAAAGTGTACATATTGTTAAAAATGCAGCATCTTTAATCAAATGAGGATTTTGTTTTCCAAAGCAACTTCATTAATATTAAATAATGATTAATTCCCATAGTATAGAGAAAATGTGCCTTTATTTAATAGTCTTTATAAGACAGCATACAATAGAGTAAATTAACTACATTTTTAAATTACATTGATTAACCTACAAAGTGAGCTGATTTTCCAAGGTTCCAGTGGAGTCTTGAGTTAATGCTATCAGCAGTGAAATATTACTTCACAGCCCTGTGCTGACTCTGTTATAAGTCTTTTGCACTTTTTTTTGGCTTAGGTCTCCCTCCCCAAATAGGACCACTGCTGTGAGGTATTTCTCATTGATATTGAATGTTTTTGCATACGAAACAAGGCATTGAGATGTCCTTCTCACTTAAGAGTTTAAATGTTAATTTAACCCACATTTCCTTCATGATTTAGAAAGAGAATGCAATTTTAAACAACTTTCCATTTTACTTTTGTTATCTAATTTGCTTCATTCGCTTGATATCCTTTGTAAAAAAGCATATCCAAATAGGCTTGGTAGCTGCTGATTGGTGGCACACACATAAATGCTTCACGTTGTTGGCTCACCCATGTGCATTGCTATTTCTTCAACAAAAGATATCTAAAGATTGAAGCACATTATATAATAGAAGTAAACTGGAATGCTGTATAAAATTGTATTGTAGTACACGAAGTAACAGGCACTGCTGGGTTAGTGAAAAGTAAAAATCTGTTTATTGAGAATTAAAATATGGAGCACTCAGACAAGGTACAAACACAAAAGAGATTGATCTTGATCTCCCTTTCAACTACGGCACTCCGAGTGTGTAAGTAAGCAGTTTTTACAGTATTTCTCTTGTTCCTGCATTGACCGGTGGTTTTGACCGTGTTCCGGATCCCCCTTTTGCTCATTGCTATAAAATTGTATTCTCTATCTGAATCACAAAATAAATATTTAGTTTTTCATGTCCCTTTAAAATAAAATTCCAAGGCCTAGATTTGGAGTTTGGCGTTAGCCGTGAAAACCAGCGTTAGAGGCTCCTAACGCTGGTTTTGGCCGCCCGCTGGTATTTGGAGTCAGTGATTAAAGGGTCTAACGCTCACTTTTCAGCCGCGACTTTTCCATACCGCAGATCCCCTTACGTCAATTGCGTATCCTATCTTTTCAATGGGATCTTCCTAATGCCGGTATTTAGAGTCGTTTCTGAAGTGAGCGTTAGAGCTCTAACGACAAAACTCCAGCCGCAGGAAAATAGCAGTAGTTAAGAGCTTTCTGGGCTAACGCCGGTTCATAAAGCTCTTAACTACTGTACCCTAAAGTACACTAACACCCATAAACTACCTATGTACCCCTAAACCGAGCTCCCCCCACATCGCCGCCACTCGATTAAAATTATTTAACCCCTAATCTGCCGACCGCCACCTACGTTATACTTATGTACCCCTAATCTGCTGCCCCTAACCCCGCCGACCCCTGTATTACATTTATTAACCCCTAACCTGCCCCCCACAACGTCGCCGCCAGCTACTTAAAATAATTAACCCCTAATCTTCCGACCGCAAAGCGCCGCCACCTACGTTATCCCTATGTACCCCTAATCTGCTGCCCCTAACACCGCCGACCCCTATATTATATTTATTAACCCCTAATCTGCCCCCCTCAACGTCGCCGACACCTGCCTACACTTATTAACCCCTAATCTGCCGAGCGGACCTGAGCGCTACTATAATAAATGTATTAACCCCTAATCCGCCTCACTAACCCTATAATAAATAGTATTAACCCCTAATCTGCCCTCCCTAACATCGTCGACACCTAACTTCAATTATTAACCCCTAATCTGACGACCGGAGCTCACCGCTACTATAATAAATGGATTAACCCCTAAAGCTAAGTCTAACCCTAACTCTAACACCCCCCTAAGTTAAATATAATTTAAATCTAACGAAATAAATTAACTCTTATTAAATAAATTATTCCTAATTAAAGCTAAATACTTACCTGTAAAATACATCCTAATATAGCTACAATATAAATTATAATTATATTATAGCTATTTTAGGATTTATATTTATTTTACAGGCAACTTGGTAATTATTTTAACCAGGTACAATAGCTATTTAATAGTTACCTAGTTAAAATAATAACAAATTTACCTGTAAAATAAATCCTAACCTAAGATATAATTAAACCTAACACTACCCTATCAATAAATTAATTAAATAAACTACCTACAATTACCTACAATTAACCTAACACTACACTATCAATAAATTAATTAAACACAATTCCTACAAATAAATACAATTACATAAACTAGCTAAAGTACAAAAAATAAAAAAGAACTAAGTTACAAAAAATAAAAAAATATTTACAAACATAAGAAAAATATTACAACAATTTTAAACTAATTACACCTACTCTAAGCCCCCTAATAAAATAACAAAGCCCCCCAAAATAAAAAATTCCCTACCCTATTCTAAATTAAAAAAGGTAAAAGCTCTTTTACCTTACCAGCCCTGAACAGGCCCCTTTGCGGGGCATGCCCCAAGAATTTCAGCTCTTTTGCCTGTAAAAAAAAACATACAATACCCCCCCCCAACATTACAACCCACCACCCACATACCCCTAATCTAACCCAAACCCCCCTTAAATAAACCTAACACTAAGCCCCTGAAGATCTTCCTACCTTGTCTTCACCATCCAGGTTCACCGATCCGTCCTGAAGAGCTCCTCCGATGTCCTGATCCAAGCCCAAGCGGGGGGCTGAAGAGGTCCATGATCCGGTCAAAGTCTTCATCCAAGCGGGGCAGAAGAGGATCTTCCATCCGATTGAAGTCTTCATCCAAGCAGCATCCATCTGGAGTGAAGCAGCAGGATCCTGAAGACCTCCAGCGCGGAACATCCATCCGGCCCAACGACTGAACGACGAATGACTGTTCCTTTAAGGGACGTCATCCAAGATGGCGTCCCTCGAATTCCGATTGGCTGATAGGATTCTATCAGCCAATCGGAATTAAGGTAGGAATTTTCTGATTGGCTGATGGAATCAGCCAATCAGAATCAAGTTCAATCCGATTGGCTGATCCGATCAGCCAATCAGATTGAGCTCACATTCTATTGGCTGTTCCGATCAGCCAATAGAATGCGAGCTCAATCTGATTGGCTGATCGGATCAGCCAATCGGATTGAACTTGATTCTGATTGGCTGATTCCATCAGCCAATCAGAAAATTCCTACCTTAATTCCGATTGGCTGATAGAATCCTATCAGCCAATCGGAATTCAAGGGACGCCATCTTGGATGACGTCCCTTAAAGGAACAGTCAATAGAATGTGATCGGAACAGCCAATAGAATGTGAGCTCAATCTGATTGGCTGATCGGATCAGCCAATCGGATTGAACTTGATTCTGATTGGCTGATTCCATCAGCCAATCAGAAAATTCCTACCTTAATTCCGATTGGCTGATAGAATCCTATCAGCCAATCGGAATTCAAGGGACGCCATCTTGGATGACGTCCCTTAAAGGAACAGTCATTCGTCGTTCAGTCGTCGGGCCGGATGGATGTTCGCGCTGGAGGTCTTCAGGATCCTGCCGCTTCGCTCCGGATGGATGCTGCTTGGATGAAGACTTCAATCGGATGGAAGATCCTCTTCTGCCCCGCTTGGATGAAGGCTTTGACCGGATCATGGACCTCTTCAGCCCCCCGCTTGGGCTTGGATCAGGACATCGGAGGAGCTCTTCAGGACGGATCGGTGAACCTGGATGGTGAAGACAAGGTAGGAAGATCTTCAGGGGCTTAGTGTTAGGTTTATTTAAGGGGGGTTTGGGTTAGATTAGGGGTATGTGGGTGGTGGGTTGTAATGTTGGGGGGGGGGGATTGTATGTTTTTTTTTACAGGCAAAAGAGCTGAAATTCTTGGGGCATGCCCCGCAAAGGGCCCTGTTCAGGGCTGGTAAGGTAAAAGAGCTTTTACCTTTTTTAATTTAGAATAGGGTAGGGAATTTTTTATTTTGGGGGGCTTTGTTATTTTATTAGGGGGCTTAGAGAAGGTGTAATTAGTTTAAAATCGTTGTAATATTTTTCTTATGTTTGTAAATATTTTTTTATTTTTTGTAACTTAGTTCTTTTTTATTTTTTGTACTTTAGCTAGTTTATGTAATTGTATTTATTTGTAGCAATTGTGTTTAATTAATTTATTGATAGTGTAGTGTTAGGTTAATTGTAGGTAATTGTAGGTAGTTTATTTAATTATTTTATTGATAGGGTAGTGTTAGGTTTAATTATATCTTAGGTTAGGATTTATTTTACAGGTAAATTTGTTATTATTTTAACTAGGTAACTATTAAATAGCTATTGTACCTGGTTAAAATAATTACCAAGTTGCCTGTAAAATAAATATAAATCCTAAAATAGCTATAATATAATTATAATTTATATTGTAGCTATATTAGGATGTATTTTACAGGTAAGTATTTAGCTTTAAATAGGAATAATTTATTTAATAAGAGTTAATTTATTTCGTTAGATTTAAATTATATTTAACTTAGGGGGGTGTTAGAGTTAGGGTTAGACTTAGCTTTAGGGGTTAATCCATTTATTATAGTAGCGGTGAGCTCCGGTCGTCAGATTAGGGGTTAATAATTGAAGTTAGGTGTCGGCGATGTTAGGGAGGGCAGATTAGGGGTTAATACTATTTATTATAGGGTTAGTGAGGCGGATTAGGGGTTAATAACTTTATTATAGTAGCGCTCAGGTCCGCTCGGCAGATTAGGGGTTAATAAGTGTAGGCAGGTGTCGGCGACGTTGTGGGGGGCAGATTAGGGGTTAATAAATATAATATAGGGGTCAGCGATGTTAGGGCAGCAGATTAGGGGTACATAGGGATAACGTAGGTTGCGGCGGTTTACGGAGCGGCAGATTAGGGGTTAAAAATAATATGCAGGGGTCAGCGATAGCGGGGGCGGCAGATTAGGGGTTAATAAGTGTAAGGGTAGGGGTGTTTAGACTCGGGGTACATGTTAGGGTGTTAGGTGCAGACGTAGGAAGTGTTTCCCCATAGGAAACAATGGGGCTGCGTTAGGAGCTGAACGCTGCTTTTTTGCAGGTGTTAGGTTTTTTTTCAGCTCAAACAGCCCCATTGTTTCCTATGGGGATATCGTGCACGAGCACGTTTTTGAGGCTGGCCGCGTCCGTAAGCAACTCTGGTATTGAGAGTTTTATTTGCGGTAAAAATGCTCTACGCTCCTTTTTTGGAGCCTAACGCAGCATTTGTTTGAACTCTCGATACCAGAGTTAAATTTATGGTACGGCCAGAAAAAAGCCCGCGGAGCGTTAACAGCCCTTCTACCGCCGAACTCCAAATCTAGGCCCAAGAGGGGAATCCTAATTAAAGAAAAATCTCGGATTAAAAAGCAGAATGAGGCCCACATAAAACAACTACACATGGAAATTAAATCTTTAGAAGACGTACATAAGCAAACTAAATCAAAAGTTACACTACAACAACTCATGAGCAAAAAACAGAGCCTGCAGTCATTGTTAAACGAACATTCCTTGAGAGCTGCTTATAGATTAAAAACGAATTATTTTATCTTCGCTAATAAGCCTGATAAATATTTAGCAAAAAAAATTAGAGATAACTATCAAGCTCTTTCTATACCACAAATACAAGATCCTGATGGTAGGGTGACGTCCCATCCTCAGGAAATTGTAGATACTTTCGCCCAATTCTATAGTGACCTGTATAATGGCCAGAAAGTACAACACAACCATTCCACGCAAACGGTATTTGACTCTTTCTTACAAAAAGCAAATATTAACGCCATTAATGAGCAAGATAGAGACATTTTGAATGCCAAAATCACTCAGGTAGAGGTAGTGAATGCTATTAAGGATCTCAAGCCAGGTAAAGCCCCGGGCCCAGACGGGTTCCCAGGGGAGTACTATAAAGCATTTAAGGATATATTGATACCCCACATAGTAACGTTTTCAAACCACATTATGGAGGGGAGGGAGATACCTGTAGATCTTCTTCGTGCCAAAATAGTGGTTATACCGAAACAGGGGAAAGACCCTAAATTTTGCGCTAGCTATAGGCCTATTTCTC